>NC_056737.1:373215286-373515286 GCF_019279795.1 Protopterus annectens | reverse complement strand
ATTTCTTGGCTTACTTTGCATATTTAGTTCTTATATCCTTTTCCACTGACTGCTGACTGTGATTGCGCTTAGTAGCACAATTCCAGCGCCATTGCACAGTAGCAAACATTTACGGGTTTAACAAAAAGGATTTAATTTAATTTTATGACATCTCTTCACTTTATACACTAATGGCCAGTCAGGGCATGTGTTGTATAGTGTGTTTATTCACATTTTCATGGCCTTTCTCGTGGCTGTTTACTTTCAGCCATTCTAGTCTTCCGCGTGTCCGCTTGCAGGGCTTAGCCTACAGACACGCTTCTACTCTCTTACACGGACCGTGTAAGAGTTACTAGTGTGATTCAGCATGCCTCATGCACCTCATGCATATGCATGACATGCTGACATCACACAGTTTAACTGTAGCCTGTAAGAGTTATAACTCTTACACGCAGGCTTCCTGAATCTGGCCCCCAGTCTTCTGCAAGTAGTTTTGATTTAAGCATATTGCAAAGTAACTCCCAAAGAGACAGTGTTCTTGTCACTACAGGATGTTTACTACGGTGAGAGTATGCAAAGAACTACATATATAACGTTATCATGGAGAACATAACATTTACTACAGGTTTAAAAGACATGGCTTACTAATTTACAGATATGCAGAGAGACATGCACAGTATGTTTAACTGCTATGTTCTGGTGTGTATGCATTTTATTATATGCTGGAGTCTTTATTGCTGCTTATCGAGAAAAGCTGTTTTCCAGACTCTAAAGGTTAGAAAGAGGTGTTTTATACCCTTCAAGGATTGTGACAAGTTATGAGCAGTTTACAAATCATAAAGCATTATCTTCTTCCCCTGTCATACTGTATTTTTATTTAATTGTTTTATCAGTTAACATTAAGTAATGTGCATTCAGTTACAGAATAGTATAGTAAATTCACAGAGAGCCATTGTTTGGTTTCTGTTACATGATGTACTTTTCTTTTTTTTGAATCCACATAAAGGTCAGATTTGTTTTTTTATTTTACATTGGTTTATCGAGGAGGTCTGACTGGACAAAGCTGTCCATTTTCAGCAGAGGCCCAGGGAGAAAAGCTCCAGAACAATTGCTAACATACTATACATAAGATATTTACGTGAGCATTGTGGTTTACACAGTTATAAAATATAGCAGATATATGATTGCATAAGATATTTACATAAGCATAATGGTTTAGACATACAATTAAAAGTATAGTAGGCAGTAACATATGATTGTTCATACAGTATGTTTAGTAGAGATAATGTTGAAGATGTACTAAATATAAGACAAGAAAGGAAAAACTAAAAAAACACTAGCCAGATTGTCAAAGCAGGAGAATATAAACAAGTTCATGTGAGGTTCATTGACATTTTAAGGGAAACTGTGAAGACTGTGCATAAAACATATATTCCTATCCATAATTCATACCTCAGTCTCAACCTCTTAGAGCAAAAAATCTGGACAAAGCCTAAAATGATGGGGGAACAACTAGGGACAGATTTTAAATATTGTTCTTACAAACTTAGAAAGTTGATAGAATAATAGGTTTTGCATTACCATGAAATTTCTGAAGGATGTGGACTCTTCATCTCAAATGTTTATCATTATTTAATGACCAGTCCTCAGCTATTTGCCAGAAAAGTACAGATTTTAGGAAGAACACAAAAAATTTGAGGCAAAAATCTGGACATTCTGTAAAATCTGTTCAGTTGAGAGGTACAATGGTGCTTACTGCAGTATTAAGTTTTCTTTTGCATAAACATGTACACAAGCAAAATCAACTAGTTTTATGTATTTATTTTTTGTTGTTGTCCAGGTTAGCATGATGCATGTGTTAATCATTGGTGTAGCTGAAACACATCAGAAAATGTTTTTTTTTTTTTTATCCCATACCTGACACTTTTTGTTTGTTTTGTTCAGTAACATCATTGATAGAAGATCTGCAAGATATTGACTACAAAGGTAGTAGTAGCCCATTGGATTCTTTAGGTTGTCTTATAACTTCAAAGTCAATGCATCAGACTAGAAGCGATCATTCAGATATAGTAGCAATATGATATAGTTTATTACTGACGGCAATTCGTTATCAGAATTCTTCACGTTGTAGGTTTTGCATCATTTTAAGATGCAGATAAAATAAGTTGAACTGAGCAGTGTTAATGGTGGAAAAGCTAGACGCCAGTGAAGAAACTAATGAGTCAAGATAGGAATATAAATACTTGTTCTGTAATAACTGTCAAAATCCATGCCTACTATGTTTGCTCGGTGTGTCGACTGCAAATCCTTGGCAACACTAACTCAATAGTAAATTTAACTGCTATTGATCTTGCCTTACTGAGAATGTCATTCCGAAAGTGTTCTTCAGCATGGTTGCGGTGCTCCTTGAATATTTCACTGAGTCTGTTGATGTGTTGTTGAGCCTCTACTATATCAAGTTGAACAGACTGAAACATCTGAGCAACAGGCTCAAGAACTGATGAGAAATTTGCAATAATGAAGAGAAAAATAAGAAACGTGTATGAAGAGCAAGCGCTGAGTAACATATGTGCATTTTGTCTGGTTTCACCAGCAGTGCTCTTCTGAAGAAAGTCAAATATTTTCTCAAAGTTTGACTAAACACATGAATGGATTTATATTTCTCGGTCTATCATGTCTCACACAGAAGAGGTATATTTGGTACCAATGCTCATCGTTTTGGACTGTCATGGACAAAAGTAATAATCTTGATAACACCAACAGCACTACATATTTCAGGAACATCATTGACTACAAGGTTTAGTCTGTGAGATACGCAGTGGATAAAGGCTGTTTTTGGATACTTTTCACAAATCTTTGCCTGACCACCATTCTGGATGCTTGCCATTATGGAGCAGCCATCATAGCCTGTCTGAGTAAATTTTCCAGGTCTAGATCACACTTTATGCATTCACTGACAATGACATTTGATACAGACTGTGCATCTCTCACAACAACGGGAACAAAAACCGCAAACTCTTCTCGAATACAATCATCATCAACAAACCAAATGCCCAATGACAACTGCTCAATGTCTAAGATATCTGCAGTTTCATCTGCCAATACACTAAATTCAACTGCCCTGTTTGCTGCACAATCTTCTTTTAAAGTACGTGTTCATATTCTGCCAACAGCTCATTTTGCACCCTATGGGATGTGTACCAAGCATTTCCTGCAGCTGTTTCACTGTGCTGTTCCAGTATTGTCCCACCAGCTTCAATAAGAAAATCTAACAAGTAACACAAATTTCCACCAGATCTTTCTTTTCCACAGAGAGGAATGTCATGGGTTGCACAATAAATACTGGTAGATACAATTGGTTCCAATTTATTTTGGTTCTTTGCAATTTGTTTTGCTACTGCTGCATCTAGCTGCGGAATAACAGCTGTTTCTGGCTTCTGTCATGTTCATGTATAAGAAAAATTGGAAGCATCTTCAGTAGAACCTTTGTGCCATGATGATTGCATGTGATTTCTTGCAAGACTCATTGAAGGCATTATGTTTTGTGCACACACTAGTGATGAAGCTGCCTTGCAACCCACGGTGAAGTGACTGAGGAAATAATACACAAGTTAAGCAGAGTGGCCGGGCCTTTCAAGAGAGGAGAAAATGCAAGCCACGGTGAGTACTGAGACAACCAACTATATCTGAATATAGTTGTTAATAAATAATGACATGCATTTCAGTTTCAGACTTCATATTATTCAGAAAATTCAATTCTAACATAAATCTTTTTTATTCTAGCAACTGTCTAATGTGTCCCTAGTTTTGGGCCTTTATCCCCAACATTACAACAGTCTTTGTCCAGATTTCTTGTGTTAACAGATTGAGAGGTATGATGTGTATGTGTGTCTGTATGTATGTATGTATGTATGTATGTATAAGGAGGAGAAAGCATACCCCTCAGCTGTCCAGGTTTTGGAGAATGTCCAGATTTTGCCCCATATTCCTCCTAAAAAGCATTGGAGTTGCTAAATAATGACAGACATTTGAGTTTTAGATGTCATATCCTTTAGAAAAATGCATACCAACATAAATCCTGTTATTCTAGCAATGTTCTAAGTTCATGAGAGCAATATTTATAATCTGCTCCTATTTACTTTAGGCTTTGTCCAGATTTCTTGCACTTAGAGGTTAAGGTGTGTGTTAAAGAGAGTGAAATGTCCTAGAGTTAGCAGGTGGAATTTATTTTCAAGTGCATTTTCAAGGAATTGTGAGCTTCAGGGGAAGAGAGTTTTACTGCTGTTCATGCTAAGCCTACTTAAAATGTGCAACTGTTTTGTTTAGCAAATAGTATCACTGTTGTGGTATGGAATTTTTAAAGCAGCACAGCAGGTAGCATACTTGCATCTTGATACAGAGGGCTGTAGGTTCTACTCCCACAACATGTAGATTTGTATTTTAAGGGGGTGTATGTCCTCCTTTGGATGAGATGCCTAATAGCTATTAACTTGTTTTTCAGCTTGCCACCCATTCCCTATTGCAATATACCAGCTTACCATTTTTTAATATAATGTAAGCAATTTATTTTTCAAAGGCAGCAGGCAGTGAATTTGTAGATGAAACACTGAAATATAAAGTTGCTTTCTAGCAACAACCTCTTCACTGGTTTCAGATCTCTTTAATGTGGAATTATTCAGATGAGTTACTTCTGCAAAGATTCTGCATATTGATTGATATTGACGGATTGTATGACAGAAGTTTGAGTAGAGTGGCCCTTTATGGTTGAAATGTTCTGAATTGGGCAGGTTGTCATTATTGGTTCATATGATTTGTTTCATTGCTTAAAGGAAAAATGTTCAGAACTATAAATTTAAAACACACTCTAACAAGTGGTGCTGTATTATACAAGGGATACAAGTCAATTATTATATAGTATAATTAATACAGTCAGGAAGGTGAATCAAATAACTTTTGCATGGTTATAGAAATGTGTGCAAAGAGTCTATGATTTGAAAACAGCCCAAAGGTAAACTTACCCTGCCACTGGCCAGATGCATTTTCTTTGAATGCGGTTTCAATGTTGTTTTGGTGAGTGTGGGTTTGAAAGGTAGAGAAGTTTTAATGCTAAGTCTCTCTTCATTGTAAGACTATTGCTTTGTTTAGGTTTAGTAAATGTCTATCAGTGTTTGTGCTATAAAATTTGAAATAAAAGTTGTAAATGAAATCCAAATATCTATAATCATTGTAGAAGTAAAGCATAAAACAGTATGCACACTGAGAGATTTGAACAGTGTCTATGACAAAGGAGGAAAAATAGCCAAGTATTGGGACACTGGAATGGCTGCGTGGGCAGGGGTGGGGGGTGGGGCTGAGTGGGCGGAGCAGCAGAGGGGGTTGGGCGGTGTGGGTGGGGCTTGGGTTTGCACCCCCCTGCAAAAAATCCTGCAGGCTCCCTTGCCAGCAGCCCTGGGACAGTGGGCTACTGGTCAGCCAGTGTCCAGTTGTCCAGCTTGGGTTAGCTGGGATAGCTCTGTTGAGCAAAAGCTGAATGTAAAAAACAATCAACCTGCCAAACATGAACTAAGAGTCGTCACACTCAATGTAATGACAGGACAAGGCTTGGAAGGGGATGACATGATGGTAAGGAGGAGGCTGGACATCCTATTCATCCTGGAGACAAGGTGGAAGGGCAGTGCAGCAAAGCCAGTTGGCGTGGGATCCCAAGTATATTCCTCAGGAAGAGGACAGGCTAGAAATGTTGTGGGAGTTGTGGAGAATGAGAAGCTTCAGAAGACAGTGAGGGATGTCATCAGAAGTAGTGGCAGACTCATGGCAATCAAATCCAGTGTAATAATAGAGCAGTATTTATAATCTCAGCCCATGTTCCACAGCACAGTTATGGTAGTGAGAAAAGAGTGCATTTAGGTAGCAGTTGCAGGACCTAGGTAAAGCAGGTCAGCAGGAACTGTTGTTGATAATCAGTAACCTGAATGCACATATCAGGACAGACAGAACTAGATATAAGGAAAGCCTGGGTCTACATGGGTGGGTCAAAAGGAATAAAGAAGGAGAGGCCATTCTCGACTGGCAACTGATTTGATAGTAGCCAACACATGGTTCAGAAAGACAGACAGTTACAAGATCACATACAAAAGTGGCCAGGTAGACTTCATCCTAGTAAGGAAAGGGCACTTGTTTACAATCAGTGATTGCAAAGTCATCTCCAGTGAAAGAGTCAGCAAACAGCATAAACTATTGGTTGCCACAATCAGCTGCAAGCAGTGGACAGATAAAGCTTTAAGCTTAACAGAGAGTAGGCTGATGATCTGAGAGATAACTGGAGAGAAAGCACAACAGCTCAAGGAATTACTCAGGTCTCTATCACCTCAAGAAGAAGAGGAAATAGATGGAGTTGAAGAAAAATGGCAGCGCCTCAAAACAGCATGTGTACGGGCTACACAACAGATATGTGGCTGAGTCAGGTATGGAAATAAGGTACATAAGGAAAGCTGGTGGAGGAATACAGAGGTCTAGGAAGTCATCAAAAGAAAGAAGGAGTGCAGGAAAAAAGTGGGAGATAGAAAAGACAGACCAGGCTTGGAAGGAATACTGTTTAGCTAACAAAGAGGCTAAGACGGGAGTTGCAATAGCAAAGAACAAGGCATTAGAAGCACTCTACCAACTTCTGAAAGGTGAGTCAGTGGATGGCAAAAAGAAACTCCATCCAGTTGCATGGCAAAGACAGAATAAGATAGGCAGACATCCTTCAGAAGGGATGCCTGTAACAATCTGCTCACCAGCCCACATGCCATCAAAGGCAGATGGAAGGAGTACTTCCAGCAGCGTCTGAATGAAGAAAACCCCACCAAAGCTGTACTGACCCAGACACAGCCTATTGTTACAGAAGAAAAATGAGTCTACTGGAGAAAAACAGCACTAAGAAAAGTTATGTCAGGGAAAGCAGCAGGATAAGATGAGGTCAGAGCACATGTGATCAAGGTGTTTGGTGAGATTGGAGAAAAATGCATCCTGAGGGTATTCATAGCAGTATGGAGAGAAAGTCATATCCCAGGTGATGGGAGAATGAGTATCCTAGTGCCAGTGTTCAAGAATAAAGGGGATGTGGGCAGTATAGAGGTATCAACCCCCTATCACACTGCATGATAGTTCTGGTGAGGGTGATTGGTAAACGAATAGACAGAGTTGTAGAAAGTAAGATGGGAAATGAGCAGTTTGGATTCAGATCAGGATGCAGTACAACTGGCCCAGTGTTTGCAGTGAGACAGATACTTGAGTGCTGTGTCTTTCAGCTTTTCCCAGTTAGGGGTCGCCACAGCGGAACTCCGGTCCGCTAATGATTGGCAGTAGATTTTTATGTGCCGAGTTGCCGGCCCTGGCGCACAACCTTTAATGAAGGTATGCCCATTCTAACATGTATCTCCACAAAAAATGCTCTAACTGAGAATCGAACAAGACAACGTCTTACCATGAGGTGACAACACTACCGCATCACCACTACTGCAGATACTTGAGTAGAAGCTAGAAATGAAGAAAGTGTCCAACTGGGTATTCCTAGACATGGAAAAAGCATATGACAAGGTCTCCAGAAAGCTGATTTGGGCAGTCTTGCAGTGATTTGGTGTCCCAGCAACATTGGCAGAATTAGTGCAAGCTACATACAAGGACCCAATGACTCAAGTATGAACAGTGCTGGTCTTACTGAGGGGTTCCCAGTGGAATGGGTGCAGAGCAGAGTTCGGCTCTGAGCCCACTGCTGTTTATACTGGTGATGAAGTACATTAGCAAAAAGTTGCTGCCTGCAGATGATGTGGCATTACAGGCAGACTCTGCGCAAGAACTTCAGAAAAAGGTAGGAGAAAAGAATGCAAAACTGAGGACATATGGGATGAAACTGAGTACATGTAAGACAATTGTAATGGCAGCAAATGGGGGAAATCAAAAGAAGATGGAAATTGAGATAGAAGGAAAATCATTAGAACAGGTTAACGAGTTCAAGTATCTGGGAGGGGTGGTTGAAGAGAAGGGAATTCTAAATGAGAAGGTCAAAGTTAGAAACAGAAGGGCTGCAGCTAACTGTGACAGAGTATCGGGGTAGTGTATGACAGAAGAATGCCAAAGAATCTGAAAACTAAAGTGTGTGACTAGTACTACTGTATGTCCAAGGAAGTCATTGTTCTGCTGCATTTGGCATTCATCAGACCTATCATTGAGTACAGTACCCCCTTTGATATGTACCTAACTAGGCATATCCAACAACTGGAACATCAGTACAGGTTCCTCACTTAAAGAATACAGGACGTAAGTAAAATGTCCTATGCAGACTGCCTCAAGACCCTATCCTTGTATTCTGTCTCCTACAGGCTTTTGAGGGGAGATCTATGCCTGGCATACAGAGCATTGTCAGACCCCACTCTGATGGACCTCCTGCATATCCACAAAACAAACAGCACCAGAATTACCCATTCTAAAGACTTAAAACTTGACTGATATAAATAGGACCTGCTGGAGAGATAGGTATATATCCCAGAGACTACCCCGTCACTGGAACAGGCTCCCCATCCATGTGAAGCAAAGTTCTTCCCTAACCCAATTCAAATGCAGCTTGGACAATTGGATGGTAAACAGGAAATTCATCCCTGGTTTGGCACCTATGTCTCTAATGGACACAGGTAACCTGTAAATGGTTCATCTCCCAGGCCCATGCTTACACTTATCAAGGGGATCAGAACTTGTCAGATATTTGGGATGCATGACTAGGATTAAAAAGGTCCTAGTGGTCATTAGCCTACTAAACACCTGTGAACCTGCACAGAAACCTGAGCAGCAAAGGCAGAGCAGTTGATGAAGCTAGAGGTAATGGAAATAAAGTGCCTGAGATGGGTGGTAGGATGCACACTGTGAGACAGAGGAAGAAATGAGGACATAAGAGCAGAAGCCAAAGTAGCTTCAGTTACAGAACAGGTCAAAGATAACAGATTACGGTGGTTTGAGCACATATGCAGGAAAACAGAAGACAATCTGGTAAAGAAGATTTGGGACAGAGAGAAAGAAAGCAAGAGGAAACAACCACATACATCAAAGAGGTGAATGGATTGTGTAAGAGAAAACCTGTGACAGTCAGACATTGAATAGCGAGAGATGGTGACAAGTGACAGGAAAAAGCGAGCTGATGATGACAATTGATGACGATGATGATGCAGAAGTCCAAGAGCGGCACTGATTTATGAAACTGAGATGATATCACAGCTTCAGAACTGCTGATCCTGCATTTACAGGTCAGCTGAATTGTAGTGAAAAATATGAACATCACTGCAATCAACCATATCAGAGATAAAGCACTAAAGGAAAATATGAACAACACTACAGTTAACCACCCCATATAAAAAACACCATGGAAATTATGAACAACACTGCAATCAACCATACTGGAGAAAAACACAAAAGGAAAATATGAAAATTAATGCTGTGACATCCCCACTCTGGGACAGTAATCAAAGAGCCTGAATCCCCAACACTGGCACTAGAGAGTGATGCTCAATTGGAACAAAAATAGATACACTCAATATATCCAGATGCAACTCTCTGCATCAAGCACAATTTCCCTTAAGAGCACACAGGGAACACAGTCAGTCTGGGGGCTGGGTTCTTTCACTCTCTATCCAGGTCCCCAGTGAGACTAACACTGGCACAGCTGTAGGTTTGGGTCCTCAGCTGATTGTCCACACCAAGTCCTCCAGTACCCTCTCTGTGAAACCAGTGCTTTGTGGCCCTGTTGCAAGCAGCTGACATACACATTCTTTAAGATTTGATTTTCACACACACACACACACACACACACACACACACACACACACACACATACACACACACACACACACACACACACACACACACACACACACACACACACACACACACCTGGGAAAGGCTGGCACAGATTTACAAGCTATGCCCCCTTCTGCCCAGTCTATAAGGTAGTTACACTGCCACTAGACACTACAAAGCCAGCTACTTTAAGACTTTTACAAAGGTATCCAATTATACTGAGTGAAATTAATACTAATACAAATGGTAATGTTGGCCAAACAGCCAGACTTTCAGATGTGGCCACAGTGTCACCAATAGATATAAGTACTCTCAAAGGTTAAAGTATTCTCTAAAGGACCAGCCAGACTAAAAAGTTTAAATATATTTAATAATAAAAGAACATGAAAATACTAAATGTCTGTTTACAATAAACACCAGAGATTCAATCACAGGAAATATAAAATAACACAGATGAGTATATCCACACAGATACAGAAAAAACAGTAGTTAATAAATCTCACTGTATTTTTCTGACTAATCTAAAGTTGACTTAGTAGAGCAAGGCAAGATGAAGTAGATGAGGGGTTCTTCCTTGTCAGGTTACAAAAATAGAATGTTCTGAGACTTCAGTCTTATTTAGTATTAAACTATTATTTTAGTGCTGGATTACAGAATGACATCACATACATCTAGTCATCTGACTTCAGGTTCCCATGCAACCCACCTTGGTTAGAAGCTGTCAGGATTTAGCACATATGTGTCAATAACACACACACACACACACACACACACACACACACACACACACACACACACACACACACACACACACACACACAGCCTTGTTAAGATCTGCTGCAGCTCTTGAAAGTCATAAAACAATTTCAAACCTCCACCCTTCCAGTACAGCAATTAGTTCACCCTAATGACAACGAGAAGCTTCCTAGTGCAGACTTCTTGTCTCTGGTTGCATTGAGAACTGTAAGCTACAATATTTATGGCCTAAGCCAGGTGATTTAATTTCAGCCTATTTTCAGAGTTTGAGATTAATGTCTTCTCTTCCAATGTTCTCTGTTAAAACATACACTTTTAAACAGTTACAATAATACATGTATATTTCTTTTTCTGTACAGCTGGGCAAACTGTTGGTACATTTTTACCACAAGCAGCTTTACAAATACATTTTGCAACACAAGCATCTGTACAAATCAGTTTGATATATAAACGACATATAATTCTTTACAAAATTCCAGGTAGCTGTGCTGGCATATGTTACACTTCCACTGTCCTACTTCTCCTGGTATAGCTGGCAATACCTGACATTGTCACAACTGCAATCAACTATATAGGAGAAAAACACAAATGGAAAATATGAACAACACTGCAATCAACCATACAGAGATGAAGCACTAAAGGAAAATATAAACAATACTGCAATGAACTTTACCAATCTCTGACTCTAAAGGAATCAAATATACTGGCCATGTTGCTGTTTGACAGGCATTATGCTCAAGCAACAAACAATATCAATAATCATTTAGAAGTGATTCTATAACTGTCATTTACTTTCATGCATCACCTGCCATGAAACATGATACCCATATTCTCTATAGTTCCAATGTCTTAGTGAAAAGAAATGAAAAACAACACCACAACAGAATGTCATCTGTCACAAAATTAAATAAAAGATAAACATAAAGTGTATTTGTGCTGTGGGTAGTGGGCATTGTTACCACTGTCTTCACATCTTTCTGGTTTTTCACCAGGGACAAGTGAAAGCTGAACCAGCTGAAATTTCAGATACTAGGTTCAGTCAACACCTTTCACCAAGCCATAGCAATATTCACTGTAATATGATCAGTCTCAGAGTATCATTTGCTTTTTTTTTACAGACTGCATCCCATAGTTTTCAATCTTCCATCTCCAAAGTATGGAACAAAACACTACCTTTAGCAATATAGAACAAAAGGCAAAATATGGAATATTTACTAACAATTTCGTCTAAAAAGCTTACAGCATGGTAAATAAAATGACCAATAGAGATATAGTAAACCTCCAGACACTGGACCCAACCCAGTTTGGTTTCATCGAGGGCAGATCACGCCTACTCAGCCTGGCGGACATAGGCTCATAGATTCAAAGGTAGGTACTAGGCTATCGGCCCAAGGGCCTATGCAAGCCTAGCCAACAAGGATCCCTCGCTTACACCACCCAAAAAAGTTATTTTCCTGTGCCACTGTTGAGCAGAGACGCAGAAGTGATCCTGGGGTGTATTTCCTATTTCCCATCCACTCTTCAAGATTTTTCTTGACGAGTGCTAATGAAGAACTTTGCTTGACATAGATGGGTAACCTGTTCCAGAGTATGGGAAGTCTTTGGGACAGGAATCTATCCCTCCAGCATGTCCTGTTTATTGTGGTGACAAGGTTTAGGTCCCTAGAGCATGTAGCCCAGAGGGATTGGGATTTCTTTAGGTGTAGCATGTCCAACAGCTCTGCATTTGACATAGCTTTATATGTTAGGCAGAGATCACCTCGGAGTAGGCGATATGCTACGGAGTAAAGTTGGAGTTTTTTGAGGCGGTCAGTGTAGGGCATTTGTTTGAGGCCAGTAATCCTCTTTGTGAGGTACTTCTGTGGCCTTACCAGCTGCTGCAGATGTCTTGTGAGGTACATTCCAAAAGGGGCATTGTACTCTATAATGGGTCTAATGAGTGTTGAGTAGAGGGGAACAATGACCTCTTTTTTCCTGGATGAGAACCCTTTTATGATGAGGTGTGCCATGTAGAAGGACTTCCTGACTACTGTGGCGATGTGACTATCAAAGGAGAATCAAAGGAGAGACTACTGTCCACCTGGGTCCCAAGGTCTCTTATCACACATTCAGTGTTAAGTAGATTGCTGCCTATGTGGTAGTTCATGGGTACAGAGTTTTTACCAAAAGGATTGACACTGCACCTTTTGGCATTGAGCTTGAGGCCATGGCTCTGACACCAGGCATCTGTCTCAGCGAGGCCCTTCTGTAGGATGTCCACATCATTTGGGGACTTGACTATGGCTCCTAATTTGCAGTCATCTGTGAACTTCATTAGCCAGAGGCCTTCTGTGTTAGCCTGTACTTCAGAGAAGTAGATACCAAACAGGAGAGGTCCCAGGACAGAACCCTGTGGTACTCCACTTGTCACTGCTTTGAGGTCAGATTTGGAGTCTGCAACTTTTACAGTGTGGATTCTGTCAGTGAGCCACTTGGCAACCCACCTTGTGATGTAAGGATTTATACCTAGTTTAGTGAGTTTAGCTATAATTCCAGAATGAGGGATGGTGTTGAAAGCCTTGGCGAGGTCAAGATAGGCTGTGTGAACCACCTTACCCTCAAAGAAGTCGATCAGGTTCAGGAGGCATAATCTGCCTTTCACAAACCCGAACTGGGTGGGATCCAGAGTTTGGAGGTTACCAATGTCTTTGTTTATGAATTCCATGATGATACGTTCCATGGCCTTGCAGACCAGGCTCGTCAGGCTAATAGGTCGATAGTTTCTGACATCCAAAGCAATGGATGAGGGCAAAATCATTCACACTGTCTACCTTGACCTGGCCAAGACATATGCCACAATACTCCACTCTGGCATTGTTGACAAACCCAAGAGGTTAGGTACAAACCCATATGTCACCTGGTGGATAGCCAACTGTCTCACAGATAGGACCCAAGAAGTTAGAATTGGGGAGTCCACCTCTACAAAGAGTACAGTCAGAAGTGGAGACCCTCAAGGATCAGTCCTTGGACCGCTCCTTTTTGGCATTTACTTCCCAGAAGTCAAGGCCAATGTCAGTGGTCTCTGGTTGACTAAATTTGCAGATGATTGCAAATTAGGGGCTGTCATTGAATCTCACACTGACATAAATGTTCTCCAGGCGGGGCTGACACAGACAAACAACTGGTGTCAGAGCCATGGACTAAAACTAAATGCCAAGAAATACATAATAGTATCCTTTGGGAAGTCGACCATCCCTGGTAAATATGTAAATATTTACTTGCTCTCTGGTCACCTGCATGCTTTGTTTAATTGAAAAGTCAAATTTTTACCTGTTGAATTACTTGATATATTTCTTCTCATACCAAGGGACAACAATGTATAACTGCTATTATCATTCTACTCATTTTTCACATCACTGTTTACTTGGAGTGTTTCAACAATTGCTTGTTTTATTACTATGTTCACCACATTTATTGTAATCAGTTTACTACATTTTATTTTTGTACTATATTTGCTGTATTGTTGTTGTATAACTAAATACCCGAGCTTTTCTTCCCGGGCCTCTGCTGAAAATGGACCTGGTCCAGTCGGAATTTCCCGGTTAACAAATGTAAAATAAAATAAATAAAATAAATAAATAAATACGTTAGTATACTTTTAGAGTTTTATATGGATCCTTGTATTGTTAAGGGCATATAGGGTTTTAAATGTTATAGTTAGTGAGTATGTGTCTTTAACACAGTTGGATATTAATGATGCATATTTTAATTTCAATTTGTGTGCAAATTCTATTGAAGTATGCTTGTATATATAGGATGATGTCACAAAGATGATTATTCTGATGAAGTTTCATGTGACTGAAACAAACATGCTAAATCAAGTATTCTGTGTTTATACATTTTGTGGTTGACAATAAAACACGTTTTTACTCACCTGGATTATTATTTTGTGGAGAGGATGGACCTTTATTGACCTAGTGGCTGCTATTGCTGTTTGATTCTTGGTATATCCCTGGTAACTATCATATTGACAAAACACCCCTTCGAGCTGACCCGGTAGTTGGGGACTTAGGGACACACATAGACAGTAATCTAGCCTTTGACCATCATGTGTCTACAGTGGTGAGGAAATCATTCTATGTTGTGCAACTTACAAATAAAGGTATGGCATTTAAGTCCAAGGATGTCATTGTTCCACTGTATTTGGCATTCGTCAGACCTATCATTGAGTAAAATTCTCCCTTTGGTACGTACCTAACCAGGCATATCCAAGAATTGGAACATCCACAGAGGTTCCTCACTAAAAGAATACAGGGCATAAGTAATATGTCCTATACAAACTGCCTCAAGTCCCTATCCCTGTATTCTGTCTCCTACAGGCTTTTGAGGGGAGATCTATGCTTGCCATACAGGGCATTGTAGACCCCACTCTGATGGACCTCCTGCATATCCACAAAACAAACAGTACCAGAATTAGCCGTTCTAAAGATTTAAACCTTGCCTGTGATATAAATAGGATCTGCCGGAGAGATAGGTATGTATCCCAGAGACTACCTGGTCTATGGAACAGGTTCCCCATCCATGTGAAGCAGAGTTCCTCCCTAACCCAATTCAAGTGCAACTTGTACAATTTGATGGGAAACCAGAAACCCATCCCTGGTTTGGCACTTATGTCTCTAATGGACACAGGCAACCTGTAAATGGTTCATCTCCCAGGCCCATGCTTACACTTATCAAGGGTATCAGAACTTTTCAGAGATTTGGGATGTATAGCTAGGCTTAAAAAGGCCCTTGTGGTCGTTAGCCTAGAAAACTCTTATGAACCTATGAACCTATAAAATAACTGTCGCTCGTTTGTCTCTAATACAAAAAAATGAGAAGAGCTGGGGTTTCGTTATGATGCTTTAATACATACAAACAGATCAGGATGGCTAGCAGCATCATTAAATACGAGCGATCCAACTAACAAACAGAGCTTACAAACATACATGCTTACATCTCAACAGCTAACTACAAAATGGCAGTCAGGCTTGCATGTGCTCAGTATTTATACTCTACTGCAAGCCCTTGGATGGCTTCTTAAAGGTACATTATATACACACATATTGATCTACATCCTCCCTCTTAAAAGGATTGCCCTTTATACAAAATAATGTTAGAGCTAGACATGCATCACTATATACCTTGAAAATAAAACACAATGTTCATATCCAACTTACTTCATATCTGCTACAGGGTTTAGAGATTCGACCATATCTAGTAACATGACAGGACTACATTTAGCAACAGGGACAGTCTGTAGTGCACAACTTGTATCAGGAACTTCTGGATTTGGCACAGGAACAAGAATGTCCTCTTGAACTTCCTCTGGAATTGGAGCACCGGACAACTCACTCTGAGATAAACAGTCTTTCCTACAGGCTATGCCCTGTGGTATAGGCTCAGACACCGGTAGTAAATGTTTCAGATTCCACCTAAAGATTGCTCTTTCTGATTCCACAATATATGATTTTGGCTCTGGCCCAATTTATTTCATGACAGCAATCTGATCATAACCTTTGGACGTCTGCATCCTTACCACTTCTCCCTCTTGTAATGGATTGGCCGGTTTGCTGGTCTCATCATAGTAGGACTTCTGGGACAGGCATTTCTTCAACAGATTGGCTTTCACTGATCTGTTGTTCTTGACACATGAACCCAACAATTGACTACTAGTTATTATTTGTGGTTCTGGTTTATCTCAACAGAAGTCTTTGAGCAGGTGAATCAAGATATTTATCACAAGGAACATTTCTGAGATTTAAGAGATTCAGGAAAACATCACTAGTGTCTCTTTTTGACTTCTCTAGTAACTGTTTTGCACTTTGCACTGCACATTCAGCCAAACCATTTGACTGTGGGTACTCTGGACTACTTGTGACATGTGTAAAGTCCACTTTTTTAGCAAATCTTTTGAACTGTTGGCTTGAGAACTGTTTGCCATTGTCAGAAATAACTTTATGTGTATTACCATGTACAGCAAAATGACACTTCATCTTAATAATGACAATACTGGATGTTAGGTAGGTAAGTAGGTCAATCTCGAACCAATTGGAGTAAGAGGCTAACGCCAAATAATATTGACCATTCCACTGGAAGATATCAGTGGCTACTGTAGACCAAGGTAGTTCCGGAATCTGGTTAAGCTGAAGTGGTTCTTTCTGTTGATGAGGATTTGTACTATTACATACTGAACAAGAAGAAATGGCTCTCTCAATGTCTTGTGACATAGAAGTCCAAAATACTAGTCCTCTTGCCCTTCTTTTGGTAGATTCTGCTCCTGGATGACCATGATGCAGAATAGTAATGTACTCAGGTTGCAAGGAATTTGGAACAATCACTTTCAGACCTTTCATTATGATACTTTTGTCAGACAAAATCTTGTCTTTGTATGGAAAATAAGGTTGTATTTCTTGAGGTAAACTAGATTGCTTTGACAGCCATCCTGGACTGATGAAGTGGTTGAGCCTCTGTAAAACTGGATCTGTGGCTGTGTGATCTCTCAACTCATCAAGATGTGTGGAAGAAAAATTTCTCATTTCCATGAGTTCAAAATCATCAGTCAAATGATAACCTTGATTATCAGTCTGTTCAGTGGTATTTCTGGGTGATCTAGATAAGGTATCAGCAAGATAAAAAAGTTTGCCTTTCTTGTAGACAAGATTGAAATTATACTTTTGTAATCTTAGCATCATATGTTGCCGTCGGGCTGGTGGTGACTGCATTGGTTTTCTCAAGATTGTGACTAGTGGTTGGTGGTCTTTTTTGATCTAGATAGGTCTGCTATAAACATAATCATGGAACATCAAACATGCAAACACAATTGCCAAAGGCTCTTTCTCAATATGGGCATATTGCATCTCAGTTTGGGTAAGAGTTCTTGATGCATAGGCAACAGGTTGATCCTCTTGTAGAATGACTGCACCAAGACCAAATTTTGAAGCATTACAGGAATGTGTAACTAGTTTGTGAACATCATAGTATCTGAGCGTTGGCGGGCTAGCAATGCTCTGTTTCAGAACATCAAATGCTCTTTGGTGTTGCTTTAACCAAGACCAGGATACATCTTTACATGTCAGCTCTCTGAGTGGTGCTGAAAGTTGGCTCAAGTCTGAAATGAACTTGCCTATGTAGTTGACCATGCCAAGAAAAATTTGCAGCTCTTGAACATTGTTTGGAGCTGGCATCTCGAGAATGGCTGTTTGCTTTGAAGGGTCTGGTCATTAGCCTGTAATGATAAATAGTTGACCAACATAAGGAACTTATTTTAGCCTGAAGTTATATTTGTGTGGGTTGAGCTTAAGATTCACTTGACATGCCCTTTCTAGAACTTTTCTGAGGTTTCTGTCATGTTTTGCTTCATCACTACCTCCTACTAGTATGTCGTCTACTATGATACCACAAGGATACCTAGAAAGAATTTGCTCCATTGCACGTTGAATGATTTTACTTGCAGAATTTATCCCAAATGGCATTCTCAAAAATCTGTACCTGCCAAATGGAGTACTAAAAGTAATGAACGATGATGATATTTTGTCAAACTGAATTTGCCAAAATTAACTTTTTGCATCTAAGAGAAAAAATAGTGGCATTTCGCATTAAAGCTTTGACTTATTTGACTGTGTGCATTGGATGATAAGCTCATTTTAGCACTTTGTTCAAATCTCATGGGTCTTTACATATTCTGATGTCATCTGAGCTTTTCTTATGAGCTACTGCCATGGAAGATACCCATTCAGTTGGAGTTTCCACTGGACAAATCGCACCTTGTCGCACCATTTTATCTGACTCAGCTTTGACTCTGTCCTGCATTATTATTGGAACTTTGCATGCTCGTCTGATAACTGGACTGACCTTTGGGTCTAACTTCATGGAGTACACAAATGGCAGTTTGCCAAGTTTGTCTTGGAAAAAATCAGCATAGGTAGAAAAAATATGCTGGGTAAAAGTAGAATAGTGGTCTTTTAAGCTAATATGGTGGACTTCCTTATTAAATGAAAGTAGTCCCATTTTCAAACTGTGTCTGAGTCCTAATAATGACTGGACGTGCCTCTTGACCACATCAAATAACAAGTTGTAGCTTCTTCCAGCAAAGTAACATGAAAGTACTACTGAGCCTTCAGTTTGAATTTCTTCACCTCCATAAGCAACAAGTTTCACATAACTTGCCAAATCAAGCCTTTCACCTTTACACACTCTGGCAAATGTTTCTGTAGACATAACATTGCACTTGGAACCTGTGTCATCTTTGAGCTCTGTAGGTTTGTCATTTATCTGAAGAGTACAAAATATTTCATTCTTTGCCCTTAAATCTACTGCATTGACCGTTTCATGAAGCACTGACACACCATCAACATAAAGAGCAGAGTTACCACTATCTAACTGATTAACTTGTTTCCTAAAATGTCCCCTTTTAATAAGAGTGCTCACATTCTTTCAATTTACAGAATGTTTTGAAATAATTCCATTTATTATATTTGTGGCATTGTTGACCAAAAGCTAAACACTTTTCCCTTTTAGGTTCATGATCACCACCACAGTTATGACAGTTGGCAATGAAACTAGGTTGGGGCACATGCTTTGCGTTCGCAGACTCACTCTTTTGTTTAACTTAGACTGTTCAAAGTCTGGAATGTGCTAGAAAGTTCTGGGGTTTACCAGTGAGTGCTGCAGGGGCTACAGCTGCCTTGTGCTTTGGGCCTGTTTCTTTTAACCACATGCTGCATGCTATCAACATGTGCTTTATCACTGTGCCTTCTAGAGCTGCTCTCATTTGTAAGCATATTAGTCTGCTTTTCTGTGGGCCCGTATATCTGACAAATCTCAGTGACCTTATTCAAAGTTAGATCACCATCATGAAGCAAAATCTTTCTCACAGCATCATCTTTTATGCCACACACAAGTCTGTCCTTTATCAACTCATCCCTTAAGTCACCAAATCTGCAAGTTTTAGCTTTATTTCTCAGGTCAGTTATATATGCTGCAAAAGTTTCACCAGGCATTTGATCCCTTGTGTAAAATAGTGCCTTTCCATTGTAACATTTGTTTGGGGGTTACACATTTCTCTTAATTTATGTTTTAAGCACTCTGGGTCCTCCCTCGACTCAGCCGGTACTACAATATGACAGTTTCCCTCTGTCCAGTATAGAGAGCAGGTGCATGCACAAACGATTGTTCCCTTTCTATGGCTTCTGACCCAGCTAAATTAAGCAGAATAAATGCCTCTGTATGGTCATCTTTATCAGAAAATGCAGCCTGTATGAAAATGTTGTACTCTTGCTCAAACACTCTCCAGTTCTCAGCAATATTATTGTCAAATACAAGAGCATTGGGTTTTCAAAATCCATCTACCATGCCCACAAAGTATACACAAACTCACTGAAAATATGGTCCTTGTAATTATGTATGAACAAACAGTGCTGTGAGCTTGTAACAACATTCAAATGCGCAATAAACTCTTTGAAATACTTTGCTTTGTGAAATATGTCTTGCAATGTCTGCACTTTGCAAACTATGCCCTGTAATGGCTGTACTTTGGGAAATAGCTTTACTGTAACACTGCACCAACATGCAAACACTTTATACACCTCTGTAAACTTGGATATATTTGCTTAATATGAAAAATACACATGCTTTATGAAAATGCAGTAGTTTCCTTTTATTTTATTTGTTTTATGCAATCCAGACTTAATTTCAAACATTTTCTGTAGTAATTCAAATATTTTTATCAATATATATCAATCAATATTGGAATGTACCTGGCTAGACATCTCCAGCAGCTGGAGAGACCACAGAGGTACCTAACCAAGAGAATTACTGGCCTCAAACAGTTGCCCTATGCAGCACGATTGAAAAAGCTAAGACTGTTCTCTGTTGCATACCGCTTTCTCAGAGGTGAACTCTGTCTAACGTACAGAGCCATGTCCAACCCAGAATTGTTGAACATGCTCCATCTTAGCTAAACCAAATCTACTTGAGCTACATGTTCTAGGGATATAAACCTCAACACAACAATGTATAGAACATGCTGGAGGGATAGATTCCCTTCGCAGAGACTTCCCTTAATATGGAACAGGGTCCCGATCTACATAAGACAGAGCCCCTCACTATCACTCTTCAAGAGGAACCTTGATGAGTGGATGGGTAACAGAAAGTTCACACCAGGGATCACACCAACAGCACTACTAGATAGGGGCCAAGGGTACTAGCTGCTAGTAGAAGGGTCTAGGGAACTACTAAAGGGGCGGTGAATACCGCACAATGTGGCTGGGCTAATATATGCCTTCGGGCAGATAGCTCAGTACCAACCAATGAACCTATGAACCAAATACCATACATATCTGTTTATGCAAAATTATTTAGAACGTTCTGTATGCCCTGTTCCATATCATGTGAAAAGAAATAGTGCTGAGCAAGTCTTAATACCTAAAATTCTTTTCTGACCTGCTTTGTGAAGTATACACATTTTGGAAATGATGTTGTTGTATCTTTCGGCTTTTCCCGGTTAGGGGTTGCCACAGCGGAACTCTGGTCCGCTAATGATTGGCAGTAGATTTTTACGTACCGAGTTGCCAGCTCTGATGCACAACCTTCAATGAAGGTACGCCCATTCACGCATGTCTCTACACAGAAGACGCTTTAGCTGAGAATCGAACAGGACAACATCTTTCTGTGAGGCGACAATGGTACCGCAGCACCACCTACTCCTTTATATTCCACCAGCATCTAAACAGGTGCTTTAACTTGTTTTACCCAAGCCGTTTCTGACCTGATGCCCCTTCAGGTGCCTCTTCTAACTTCATGTCCCTGTAGATATGCCATTTCTGACTTCATGTCCTTGTAGATATGCCATTTCTGACTTCATGTCCTTTAGACATGCAGCTTCCTACACCATGTTGCTCATTCGTCTCTAATACAAATTAATGAGAAGGCCATGGTTTTTGTTCTGATGCTTTAATACATACAAACAGATCAGGAAGGATAGCAGCATCCTTAAATACGAGTGATCTAACTAACAAACAGAGCTTACAAACATACATGCTTACATCTCAACAGCTAACTACAAAATGGCAGTCAGGCTCACACTTGCTCAGTATTTATACTCCAGTGCAAGCCCTTGGATAGCTTCTTAAAGGTATATACACACAAACTGATCTACAATAACTATTTTCATGTACTTACAAGAAAAGTTATTGGGATGAACTAATATGGTTCAATGTGTTACAAAGGTTATTTCTTAAAAAAATAATAACAGTAATTTAGGGACAGACTTCCATGTAAAATACCATGGAGGGTGGAGGTTTTAAAACTCAGGCTCACAAAATGATGAACATTGTGCTAATGTGGTATATTTCAGAGCTATGCTGTCCCCCATCCTCAAAGAGACAAACACTTCTGGCTTCCAATTTTGATAGCTATAAGTAGTAAAAAAAAAAAAATAAAAAAATAAAAAAAATAAATGCATTTCAGGAGGATGTGTCCCAGTGTTCATAATAGACAAGTACACTGTTAGGCCAACAAAATGACTCACATGAGCTGGTCCATGCCCAACTAACTATAGGTGTGACCCCCTATCATATCCTTGCTAGCTACAGATCCCCTAACATGAGTCTGGAAAACTGCATCTCCTACCTAAACCTACATTCAGCCTAACACCATACTTATGGGTGACTTCAACTACCCCTCCATAAACTGGGAGACTTATATGACTCATAATTCACTTGCTTAGAGGTTTTTGTACTTTGTCAGTGCAAACACCCTGGAGCAAATGGGTAGCAAATGGGTAGCTTCCCAACCCAACTAGAAGTACAAATATTCTAGACCTAGTACTCATAAACATGGAGGATGCTGCTTCCCATTTGTTAACTCCTCCTTGGTAAGACTTATTTACAAAATGATTTCCTTTAGTATTAAAACTAACCTAGAACCCCCATCAAACTACAGACTTGTTAAGAACTTTGCTAAGGCCAATTACCTCAAACTAACTGACAGCTTGTTTAACTTTCAAGCCCTTCCAAACCCAGATGACACTGAGGCCTGCTCTGAGCTGTACATAAAAACACAGGCAGTACTTGTTTCAGTCAAACCTATGATTGCTGGGAAAAGTAAATTACCCAGGTGGACCCCTAACATAAATAGGTTATTTAACAAAAGGAAAAAATCCTCTCCAAAGCCAAAAAAGTAACAGACAAAACAATGCAAAAAGACACTCACCAGTCTAAACAAACAAATTAGAGAGCTGGTCAAATCTGCCAAAGCAAACTAAGAGTCAAAAATAGCCTCCCAGGTGAAAGATAGCCATAAGAATTTTTTTAATTATGTTCATAACCTCAGGAGAAATGTTCAGCAATGTGCTGAATTAGTCATAAACAGAAACACTTACACCCAAACGGAAACCCGTTGGCCAGAAATTTCTGTTCAAACTTCCCCCATCACCTCCTACCTCACCCAAAGAAATATAAGCAACTATCCCCCTACTGGTCATTTTGATACTGTGCTCAATAAAGCAAAAAGTACATCCTCCATGTGTCCTGACAACATTCCAAGATGCTTCTTAAATACCTTAAAATAGAATCTATCAGTGCTACTAGAAACCATTTTTAACCACAGTCCCTGGATGGACCTTATCCCAGAGGAATGGCAGATGGCAGCAGTCATCTGTCTTCACAAAGTGGACCCATCAACTTACCTAGGTTTCTAATATTGAACCCTATGAATCGAAAATTTAAAACATCGAACATACAGAACAGCAAATTTTTTCCTTGGGAAAAAATGTACTGTTCCAAAACACATACACACAACACAAGCACACCAAACAAACAGCAATCCACACACATACACCTAAACTCTTACACCTAACCCTCCACTAAACTATACATACACCACTAACTATCCCCTTACCTTTACCCAAACCCTAATCCTAAGGTCCGTCAATACCACACAGTCACCTCACCTGCGCCCTAACCCTAACTCACCTACCTCACCCTAACCCTCACATCCACACAATCACACACTTACCTGACTCGCGCCCTAACCCTAACTCACCTAACCCGCCCTAACCCTCACGTCTACACAGTCGCACACTGAACCCGACCCGTAACTTTCCACCACAGCACTGAAAATACCGAAGCAACAGAAACGGACAACCGGATTCTTTCCCTAGGAAAAAATTTGGTTTTCTGTTTCTTCAATATTTTCAGCTTTCACTGAAAACGGGTCGATATTAGAACACTCGAAATTTTGAACATTCGGTGTTCTAATATAGACCCGGTTGCTACAGGCTCAGAAGATTAGCCAGTCATATCTGCAAAACCATGGAGAAAATTATCATGGACCTAATCAATAATGACATACAAAATCTCCAAACACTGGACCAGACCCAATATGACTTTGTCAAAGGGAGGTCTTCAAGAAAGTCTCCAGGGCCATGGATGAGGGTAAAATGGTACATACCACTTATCTTGACATGGCAAAAGCTTTTGACACAATTCCCCATTTAGGGATCATAGATAAGCTTACCAAGTTAGGCATAAACTACTACAATAACAAATGATATCAAACTGGTTCACTGACAGGACACATGTTGTCCAGATAGGTGAATCGAGTTCCATTAAGAAATCTGTTACTAGCAGTGTCCAACAAGGCTCAATGATGGGACCCCTCCTGTTTGGTATATACTTTTCTGAAGTGAAAGCATATGTTGAGGGCCTCTGGCTCACCAAGTTCGCTGAAGACTGTAAGCTGGGAGCAATCACTGAATCCCCAACCAATGCTGACATCCTACAAACAGGTCTAAAAATGACAAACTACTGCTGCCAAAACCATGGTCTGACAATAAATGCTAAAAAAATACATAATCATACCCTTCAGTAAATCAGACATCCCTGCAAATTATAATATTGATAGCAAAACCCTAAAAGTAGACCCAGTGGTGAGGAACCTAGGAACACAGATAGATAGCAACCTAAAGTTTGACCACCAGGTAGCTATGATAGTGAGGAAATCTTTCTGTGTGTCTCAACTTATAAGTAAAGGGATAGCATCAAGATCAAAGGTAATCATAATGCCATTGTACTTGGTCCTCAACAGGCCTATAATTAAGTACAATGCTCCCTTCTGCATGTTCTTAACCAGGCACATATACCAACTGGAGCAGTCACAGAGGTTTCTCACAAAACAAATACAAAGCATAAGGCTTATATTTTATGTAGATCAACTAAAGGCCATCTCATATCATTTATTGAGTGGTGAGTATGACTGACCTACAATGCATTCTCTGATCCTGCCCTGATGAAAATGCTACATATTCACAAAGAAAAGTAATACAAGGATTATGTGTTTCATGGACATGAACTTTATTTGTCACTCTAACAGAACTTACTGGAGAGACAGATTTGTATGCCAAAGGCTACATCATGTATGGAATAAACTCCACATCTTCACAAAACAAAGTCCACCTGGCACTCTCTTCAAAAAGAATTTGGATAAATGGATGAGGAACTGTAAATTCACTCCAGGGGTACTGCTCATGTCTGTAAAAGGACTCAGGGTTCCAGCACCCAAAGATCCACTACCCTGATACTATCCCATCCCACATCTGGGGAATTACGATACAATATTGTCGTATCCTGGGTATAATTGGCTAGGCTTGTAAAGGCTCTTGTGCCATTAGCCTAGCAATCACCTATGAACCTAAAATTTACTGCTTCAGGGTGAAAATGCTGCTACAGAGGAACTTTCCCACAGCTTTCAAACTCTTAGTTCAAAAATTGCGAACAAAACATAAAATAATGTCAAAAGTCCAAGATCATTTACAGGTTTTAAATATTGTTCTTATATACTTAGAAAGTTGAAAGTATAATGGAGTTAATATTAGCAAGTGTTTTCTGAAGGGTATGAGGTCTGAAACTCACGTTTGTCATTATTTAGTAAACACAGTTTGCAGTCCACAACATTTTACCAGAAAGTGACACATTTTTAGAAAGAACAGACTATAAATACGAGGAAAAATCAGGTAAAATTCAGAACTATGCTCTGTGCAAGTCTGTACACACACACACACACAGACACACAGACACACAGACACACACACACACACACACACACACACACACACACACACACACACACACACACACACACACACACATATGCTCGTGCATGTGCTCACATGCACGCACAAGAATTATAACCACTTGCATAAGTGTACACCTTAGATATATGCTTGAGATCAAGTGAATTAATACATTCATAAATAATGATTCAGAAATGCATCTCACCTTACTGCTGTCAGAACCATATAGTGCAATATGTTGCAACTCCACTCTGCCCTCTCACTTTAGCTGAAGAATCAGAGAGAAAAATCCAAAATCATGAACGGGTTTTAAATATTTCTCTTATATAAAAAGTAAAAAGAAGTCTCTTGGAAGATGTGCCTGGAGTAAAACAAGAAAGAATGTGAAAAATCCAACCTAAGGCACAAAACATGGCAGACCGTCTTAAAATTCCAAAAAAATATTTTTTAATAAAACAAACACATGTTAGCGCCTTCACACTCGAAGTGCTTCTTCAGACCACATAACATAAAAATACACCCATATATACCTCTAACAATTAACAAGTTAATCCAATTAAACAAACAAATTAGTGGTGAAGACCTCTGGATTTTAGATGTGGTTTTAAAGAAACATTCCCATTAATATTGGGTGACTTATCAGCTTGTAGATTGAGCATCCAATGTAGTTCTCTGAGCTCTGTGAAGTTCCTTAAATCATCTCCACGTTTATTCTCATAAACCACTTCTATCACCCTAAAGAGAAAGATATGAGTGGCACCAGTTTCTGAAGTGTGCTTAGCTATAGTGCTCCTAATATCATCCACCTATGTACTATATAGGTATTCACTTATTCTTTCATACAAAGCACGGTTGCTTTTTCCCACATAAAAGCCATTGCATGTAACACAAGTTGCAAGGTAAATTATATTGGGGGTGTGGCAGTCTGCCGAAACCTTAAACCTATATACATAGCCAGTAAGAGGGTAAACAAATGTGTCGCAAAGCTCTATGTACTTGTAAAAATTACATCTGTAACACTGTCTCATACCTTGTACATAACCAGGACCTTTATTTGAACCCTGATGTACCTTATAACGTAATTGTCTCTTCAATGATTTTTTGCTCTTGTATGGGTCTATCACCAACCACATTTCCTATGGCTTCATCAGTCTGCAAAATGGACGAATTACACCTGATAACTCTGCATATTGCTTACACATTGCTAATAAAATGTAGTGATGGGAAGTCCATTAGAACCACCCCTTTGAATGTTGGAAGTCTCATCCTGATGTATATTGAAATCCGAGAAGTATGGTCTAGCTCTACTAATCCTCTGGTTCCTGACTGAACTGCAAGCATCTACAATTTCTATATTTCAATACCCCCTCTGTCTAAATTCAGACATTAAACAAGCTAAATCACTATCAAATCTCTGATTAAGATTGTTCAATCTTGGCACCCATAAGGTTTGATTTTTTAAGATATTCTTAAAAATAAAGGCAGGATGCATGCTATCCCTTTGTAAGACTGCATTACATCTACAGGTCTTCCAGAAAAGTCTTTTATTAAAATGGTCATTGGCATCTCTGTCTATAAGGACGTCAAGGAAATCTTTAGAAGAAAAACAGTCCCCGGGATTCATGAAGCTCGGCGCAAGGCCGGCGTAAGGCCTGCGCCGGCGGTGCATGGAATATCCGGCGCAGTAGCGCCACATACATATTAATGAGAGTGCACCGGAATCACAGACACGTGCGTAGTGTACGTGAGCGAGCCCAGGTAGGATGCGTCTGGAGGCGTGTCTAAGCCGGCAGGAGGTGAGCAACCTAATGTGCTGACAGCCACGGTCCGCCCACAATAGTAATGGCAGCAGCCAGGTCCCGTGCAGAATGAAACGCACGCACAGTACGCAACATAGTCCCCGTTCCAAATTAACGGAGAAGCAAATAGAAGCCACCAAGGCATAAGTGTACCCGTTCAAGGAGCAAAGGATACGCATAAGACCGCCTCCGTCCCGCAATGCACTGTCAGTGTTTACACTCAGAGAAGGTGTACAGCCGCATGTCAGCGCCGCACCGACATAGGAGCAGCGACTAAGGTCACCACCTGTCCCACTTTGTTTGGGGCAGTCTCTCCATGGACAGTTGTGTCCCGAAAAAACGTATTAGAAATGGCTGATGTGCTACGAGTGTAGGACACAATGATATCCCGTATGTAATGTAATGGTAGCATGAATTGGTTATTTCTGTAACAGAAATACCGAAATGACACAATAAACAGAATAAGCAAGGAAATTGCCACAATAATAAGCAAATTATTTAGGCAAACAAGTGAATTTCTATGCTATATAGTGACCGTTTGTATGTGTCGGCCTGTAAAGGCAGATGTGAGTCCCGGAAATATCCCAGATCGGAAAATGGAAAAGGTGGAAACCCCAGCAGCGACATGGGCATGGTCACCAGGGTTACCTGCTGTCCCAAAGTGCCATGGACAGTCCCTGATTGGACAGTCGTGTCCCTGCAACAATCGTAAAAATGGAAAATGACCTGCGATCCCCTGCCACGCAAATTCCATAATATACATGTAAATAGTAGCATAAAACATATACATTACGGTATGGAACACAGACATGGCATAAGAAAATAAATAAGGAACCCAAACACTAACAGAATAGGCTCATAGTATGGCAAACAAGTGAAGTTCTGTCTACTGCACTAGCCCTGGGTATGTGTAGTCCTGCAAATTTCGAAGTGTCCACATAACATGCCCCACTATGGGCATTGGAAAAGGTGCTAACCATAATGGTCACAAGCAGTAGTGACAGTACATAGCCGGGTAGCTGTGCCGACATAACAACAGTAAGGAAGCAAGATACCCCAAACACAGGCAAACATGTGCATAGCAACATATCCCAGACCCAGCAACATCTCTGTTGCATACACTGGATGGTGTATGATGAAGTGTAATATCCAGAAGCAGAACCCATGCATTCGGATGTACTACACAATAGCCTCATTGTACATGTCAGTCACACCCATGTATACCCCAGCACCCAAACCTGCTAGCATCCGTGTGCAGCTATACAACCACACACAATGTGCATACCTGAACTGTGGTAAGATGTTTGTGTTAGGCAATGCCACTGGCAAATACGCACCCACATGTCAGCAACCCACCGCAGGTACAGATATGTAAATGGCTGCATGTGAATGTGTCAGCAGAATGTGTACATCCGCATGTAGTATGTACCCGCCCAAACCATCTAGGTTTGCATACGACACGGTGCACATAAGTGTACACATGTGGACAAGTCGGTCGTTGGACCACCGAGCGACGATTATCTTTGCAGTGAAGTCGATCACATATAGCGGAACAGGTGCCTAACACACAGGACATCCTAACAGGGTGCTACAGGCAAAGAAGGGGAAACTGGGACATCACATGTGGAGATTAGCGTGGCTGGACGGACAAATACACACAGTCAAGGTAAAGGATGGAACAACATGCATATGGCTGGATGGATGTTGTTCGTAACATATATAGAAACACATATGAAGTTCCAGTTTACACTCGAAATACTATATAATGTATTGAATTGTACCGTACAATATGGCAGCAGAACTAAGCCGGCATGTAATTGGTGAAGCTAAGCTGTACTGTGATGGAATTCTGAACCTGGCAGTAAGCAGGACAGCAGGCTCATGTCTGTCATCATTAATTATGTGCTGGGTTACAGAACAATAAATGTATGTACATGCATAACAGCACTCCTTCCCCAGAGGAGGATGGCCTTGTGAGCTCAATGGAAGATAGCAGTACAACTCCCTACCAGACAGACAAAGCAACGTATCAAGAAATTAACTGTCCACTGTATCGTAACAGTCTAGGGTCCTTGAAACAGCTACAATCACAAAAGGATACTGTAATGTACAAGGTGCCTTGCAAGGCTGTGTTATTCCCATGAGAAAACAATTTAAGTTCCCATGATGTACACAGTCTGGGGTTGTTGTTCCGATAATAAAGTGGCAATACCTCCCAATCGTGACCTCTGGGTATGGTATGAAAGTGGTTGTTAACCTGCAACATTGGATGTATAGCATTGGTGTCTGGTGTCGGAAGACATGGTTCCTGTAGCACAACACAGTATGGGTAGTCAAGCACACATACACGATTGCTGAACACACAGCATCAGTGAAACCCAATGCTCACAAGGACACAGTCCGACAAGCTCTACACTTTACATATGCACAGTGGTGTCCAGTGTAGGACCCAAAAATTGTGGAAAGAACCAAATTATGTCTTATTTCAATGCAAACCTGAAATCAGTGTCGTCACAGGTACACATATGCACCGCAAGAGTGTTTAATGTTGCTGATAGCTATGCATGTAATGCAGCACAGATGCACAGCAATACCCAGGGTACTGGGTCCATAGAACTGCGCCCACATCACAGTCCCGCACATGACGGATGTGTAATGGGTACTGTCAATTGTTGCAGTCAAGGGATTCTGGGTATGTAGACTCTGTGCTCGGTGTTGTTTCGAGGCAATCCTTTCTCCGCCCGTGGGAGGGATGTGCGTATCACCTGCCTTACTCTCCGCTAATAATGCAAACCATACTCCGGAGAATGCTAAATGTAGGTGTGTAATGTGTACAGCCCTATACTACTGTCCAGTAGGCAATTGTCATGGATGGACACCCGTATGGCCAGAATGGCACCCACAACTGCAAACCCGGTAAATGACATAGCCGCGGGAAGGCATAACACACCAAATACACATAGGGACTACAGTTGACATTCCACATACACAGCAGGACCGTCGCCAACACCGGCGTACACAGCACTCAATCTGCCAGCAACAGACTGAGGAGCACCGCTACCGTACAGCGTAACAGATGTGCGACCTGTGGAACACATACTAATGGCACACACACAACGTCAAGTAGGATATGTAAACTATGGCTTTCCCACCTATGAAGACAACATGGTTAAATGAATGCATAGGTAAGCAACATGTTCTGGTGGTGTTATAGTGGAAATACAGTGACGGATATGTCCCATTGGGACGTCTGCGGTTTAAATGGAGCATTTGCTAACCAGCATCTTTGGATGTATGTAATTTGTCCACAGTAGTAAATCACCTGGTTATGTAGCACCATGTGGAATGGGTAGTCCAACAGACATCCGCGATTTCTGAACACACAGTATCAGTGAAACCCACTGCTCACAAGGACACAGTCCGACAAGCTCTACACTTTACATATGCACAGTGGTGTCCAATGTAGGACCCAAAAATTTGTCTAAAGACAGGAATGCCGCTTCTTTCAACACTTAAGTGAACTCATTGTCGTCACAGGTACACATATGCACAAGCGTGTTTAATGTTGCTGATAGCTGTCCATGTAATGCAGCACAGATGCACAGAAATACCCAAGGGCCCAAGACGATCCCCCCCTTCCCCACTAGGATTTAATGGGTACGTCAATTTTGCCAAGGGTTTTATGTGCTTGTGTCTTTTTTTCGCACAACCCCCTTTCCCCCGGGGAGGGGTTAACCTCCTTACCCCCGAAAAATAAAAAAATATGGGAATGCAAATGTGGTTTGGGAAATGGTAAGCCCTTCTGTGTTAGGAAATTTTCTTCCCCCTTGGGGATGGCCCCCCCAAAAAAAAAAAGGCAACATACCGGAAATCAATAGGGAAAGTTACACCCAATACGGGCCCGGAGCGCAAAGGCCCAGCCCAGTTGCCACAACAACGGGGAACCCCCCCCGGGAAAAGTTTACCCCGGGAACACATACTAATGGACAAAAAAACTCAAGGGATTGAACGGCTTCCCACCATGAAGCAACAGGTTAAAAAAGCAGAAAGCAACGCGGGGGTGAATTTGGAAAACATCAATGCCCAAGCCCTTTTTATATGAAGCATTGGAACCCATTTTTGGGAGACTTTTGTTAAGACTAAACACGGGTTTGTGTGTAATGGGATCAAACGAATCCCTTTTAAAACCCGTTATGAAACCATGTACGGGCACTGAAAGCTTCACTTTACAATCACTGGTTTTTGTGGGCCCCAAAAATTTTGTTAAAACAGCCCCCCCTTTTTAACACCAAACGGAACCAGGGTTCACAGGACAAAATTCCCCCAAGCTTTTAATTTGCATGTGTCCATGAAAGGCCAAATCCAAAAACCCCGGGGTCTCCGCTATAATCCCCTTTCCGCCCCATGGGGGGAAAGGGTACTTAAATTTGGGGGTGGGGGTTCGGGGTAGTGCCTTTTGGGGGGGTTTTTTTCCGGGAACCCCCTTTCCGCCCGGGGGGAGGGTTTCTACCCCTGCCTTCCCCCAAAAATGAAAAATCCCCGGGAAAATCTAAATGTAGGTGTGGTGTTCCCCCCATCTTTCCTGGCTTGAGGATGGCACCCGGGCCAATCCCCAAATGAAAACCCCGGAAATGAATGAGGGTGGATGAACGGGTAACTAGGGCCAAATTTGCATTAAAAAAAAACCCCATGTATGCCAAAGGCACCAACTCACCCGAAAGACAACCCCCCCGGCAACAACAGATTCCCCTTGGGAAACAAAATTAATCACAAAAACCCCCCCAATTTTTTTAGGAAAATAATGTAAGGGCTAAATGGGGGGGGGCATTCCCAAAACCCTTTTAAATGAAGACCCCCAAAAAATGGGGGTTTAAAAATGGGGAAAAGCATGTAAGCAAAAACCCCCCTTTTTGTTTTTCGGGGGGGTGTTTATTAAATTTGGAAAAAATAAACCAAATTTTAAAACGGAATATGGTCCTTTGGGTTTTGTCTGCGGGTTTTTAATAACATTTAAAAACCCCCGGGGCATTTTTTCCCAAATCATGGTTATTGAAGGGGAATGGGTACAAACAGACTCCCGTTTCCAAAAAGATGTAAAACCCTTCAAAGGCAAGTGAAAGTCTCCCTTTTACATTGCACAGGGGTGCCCAGGGGCCCGTTAAAACACCTTCCCCATTTAACCCTCGGCTCATTGGACGGACCATATGACCCGGGTTTTTAATGTTCTGAAGGTATGAAATGCACCGATAAAAAAAAACCCCGGGGGTCCGGGTCCAAAAACTATCCACATCACACCCCCCTGAAGGAATATTCTTGGGGGTCGGGGATTTGGGTTGAACTTGGCTCGGTTTGCGCAGGCAACCTTTCCCCCCAATTTAACCCCCTTGAAATTAAAACCATTGGAAAGCGTGGGTGTGGAATGTGACCCCAACTGGGCCATGGCAATTGTATGGGGGAAAATTTGGCCAAGGGGGCCCCCACAACTAAACCCGGGTTGACTACCCCGTGGCAACCAAAAAAAATGGGCCAAGTTGAATTACATCAAAGCCGGTTCAGAACCCGGGTACAAGCCCTCTGCCGAAAGACTGAGGGCCCCCGCTACCCAGCAAAATGGCCCTGGGGAACACTACAAGGGAAAAAAACGTAAAGGGATTTAAACTAGGGACCCACCTAAACCCTGGTTAAAGAATGCGGTCCATGTTTTTTTTTTGGGAAATTAACATTTCCCTTTGGGTGCGAGGTTTAATAAGGTTGGTAACCAGTCTTTGGAGGCACCATCAAAATGTGGATGTACCCCAGGGGTGGGTAAAAACAGCATCCGATTGGGGAAATACCCCAGCGTAAAAAGTGGGGGTAAATCCCAAATCTAATTGCAACCCGGGCCTTTGTGGCCCCAAAAATTTGGAAAAATCCCTGTGTTCCTGCTTCTATGTGAAAATTTGCTGACATACCGGAAAGCGTGCGTTGATGATGCCCAGAACCACAAAATGCCAGAAATACCCAGGGTATCGGGTTTGCCCCCACTTGGCCCCTGGGGATTTAAAGGGGGTTTGTATTTTGAAAAGGGAGGGGGTAGCGGGTGTTGTTTGGGGGGCAACCGTCCCCCTGGGGGGGGTTACCAGGCCACTCTCCTAATAAGCAACCAACCCGGGGGTAAAAATGCAGGGAAAATGTGAAAGCCCATACCTGAAAGAGGAACCATATACCAGACAAAATCCACAAAAAATGCCCCGGGGGTTCCGCCAAAGGCAACACGTAAACACTGGGTACGGAAATTTCCCCCAACAAGCCGAAAAAGCCGTGAACCAAACAAAGAGATCTTAAAGGGGCCCAACCGACACCAAAAAATTGGGCCCCTAGCTTTAACCTTTGTTCGCATTATTCAGCAAAACAACGCCAACCAAAAAAAGCAAATTTTTGGTCATTAGAGTGCAGGTTAAACCCTTAAAGGCGAAAACAAAAAACCCTTTTTTCCCCCAAAAGTGGGGAATGAAGTTAAAGGTAAGTTTCATCAAAAATGGAAATTAGTAAAAAGAAACTAACCAACAAAAATTTTTTTAAATGCACGTTAAGACTAATTGCCTACTTTGTCCTTTTTGGAACGGACAAAAAGTGCCATAATATTAACATCCGTAGTTAGCTCGAAAAATGCCAACAAAAAAGACAAAAGGCAATGAACATTCGAAGGTTTTTAAAATAAATAATGAATCCAGTAAAAATCTAACGGGGCCCGGGTGCCCCCCTACTTTCTGGGATGGCCAAATAGGATGTTTAAATCCCCCCCCCAAAAACCTTTTCAAAGCGGGGAAGGTGCCGCCCCCCTTGGGGCGGGGTTATTTTTTGTAAATGTACAAGGGTTACAGGGATCCCAATATTAAGGGGACAACGAACAGCTAATTTTTTTTCATGGTCAAAAAACCAACCGGCCCCTGCATCCGTTGGGAAAATGTTGGGGGCCTTTAGTGTGCGGTTTGGGGGCGTAAAGGGGGCTTTGCCCCAACTGGTTAATATATAAAGGGGAAATGCCTCCCCGTCAAGGAAATCCCCATATGTTGGGGAATTTAAGGTCCCCAAATTTTTAGCAAAAACCGGGGTTAACCCAAAAACCCCCCAGACACGGGAAACCCCCTTTAGGGACTCCCCCTATGGTAGCTCGGGTAACCCATCCGGGGACCATGCAGGTTTTGCTGTGGTTTTTGGTCCATTAACCAGGGAAGGTACGGAATTTTTCTCCTCCGGTTTACTTCAAAATTGTCAATAATGTTATTGTACATTAAAACAATGCTGGAAATGTAAGGCTCCCCCATAACCCCCATCGGATATACACGCCACAACTACCATTTGGTGACTTACCCTTTAAACCCCTAGGGGTTTTGGTTTTACTTGATGGGTTTACAATATAAGTATTTTAACCTTGGGGGTTGGGGGCGTATTGTTTCCCTAGAAGGCCCGGGGACTGATTTAAAAAGTCCGTTAAACAAGACTTGAAAGAAAACGGGGTTTACCAAATATGGGGTTATTTTTATTAGGTTTTAAACCCACTTTGAGAAAGGGTTGAAAATAAGGTAGGGTAATAACCGGGGTCAGGGGGCCCATTAGTAGTGGACTCAGTCCCCTTCATTTGGGGCACCCGGGTATTTAACAGTGCCCCGTTGGGAAAATTTCCCCCATAAGTTTATGAAGTGGGAAAAGGGCCCCAGGTGCTGTTTATCCGGGGGCTGGAGGGGGGGAAAGCGGGCATCCCCAGGGAGGGTGCCAGCCATCCCAAGGGAACAACACCCCGGAAAGGCCAAAAACCATGGCCATTGGGGCCCCTTTCCAACCGGTTTAACCAAGGGGGACATGGGTGGCAATTGTAGGCCCATTCCCCTGGACTTTCCTGGGTAAACAGCATCCACACCCGGGGCACGCTGGGGACATAGGGCACACACTGAAGGAAAATATACCCCAGACATAAGGCAAGAAAGCCGTTCCCCGGCCAAAGGCGCTTTCCCAGTTCCGGGCATGGGATGTGTAGGACTGGTTTGAAAAAAACCCCGGTTTCAAATGCAAAGGGGCCTCGGTTTGTTTGCTGAAAATGTTGTCCCCGCCCGGGAAATGCGGGTCAGGGCCGTGTTAAAACCCGAAAATTTTGAAAAGGGCCATCAAGGGGGTTAGTAAGGAAGTGGTTGTTGTCAGCCCTTAATCAGTTCCAGAAAACCCCCAACCCCAAAGGTTGACAAGGGGGCGTACGGCCCATGGCACCAAAAGCCCCCTGGTTTAAAATTCACACGGGGCCCCGAGGGGGGCCCCCAAAAAAGACACAGGAAAATAAAGTTTGGGAAAAGCAGTTCTTTAACACCCTTTTAGACTTTCATCCGGGGCCATGGGGGGGGAAAATTTTTTCCAGCGTACCCCCCCCAGCAGGGAAGGTCCCTTACCCGGTGGGGGGTATTGAAATTTACTGGACCGGGACATATTAATGCAACAACACAACCCCTTTAGGGAAGGTCATCCCTTAATTTGCTTAAAATATGAGTTCAAACCCCTTTGGAAAACTTTTCATAATAAATTAAGGTTTCTGCCCCGTGTAACGGACAAAATTTTCAAATAGTCACGGAAAACCAAAAAAGAATGTAAAAAATTTGGCCAATGCGGGCCCCGGAAACCCCACCCAATGGGTAAATTGTGGAAGGGAACCAGGGGGTTAGGGAGCCCTACATTTAATTTAAAATTGAAAAATTTTGAAATGACTTTTTACCGCGCAAGTCAAACCCCAAATTTCAATGAAAACACCACATTCTAAACTTCCCCAATTATAAACATGTGTCCATTGAGAACCAAAAATTATTCCTTTTTAATTTTTTTAAAAGTGGAGCAACATAATTTTTAAACGAAATGACAGCCGTCCCCCAAACGACGGGTTTTAGTTTATTTGCAAACCACTCTAAGGGGTGTTTTGGGACGGCGTCATAAAACCAAGGTCCCCTGTTGATTAGGGCCAATCCTTTCCCGGGGACATGTTTGAAGGTCTTTTTCCCCGTTTGCCAAATGTCGTTATGAAATAGGGGCGGTTTTGTGGATTGGCAGGGATATGTGGCCTTTTAAAAAAAGGGGTGCCAGACATACGACTAACATACCGATAAATCCACGGAATGGGGAAGAAAACCTTTTAATTTAAAAAGCCATCGGTGTCCAGTAGGATCCAAAAATTTGATGGCCAGTCGAAGATCACCAAATAGTCAAACCTGGGGGAAAATTTCCCCCCAGCTTTTTAAGGGGATAACCCCCAGAATCGGGAATATGAACAGATCCCCAGACCCGTGCCAAATGCTCCAACCCCATTTCCGCACATAAGGGGCGCGTCCTTTTGCAGTGGACCTGGGTAAAAATCCTGGGGCAAACCCTCCCCCGGGGGGCGGGGTACAGGGGGGTTGCCCAAAGGGAAAACATCCTGGGAATTAAAGGTTTGGGGAAATTTTTCATACACATGCCAACACCCAAGGAACAAAGACGGCTGGCACCCAAAATGCCCAACAAACCGGGGGCAACAAGGAAAAAAGAGGGAAAACGGGTCAACTAACATCCTCCGCCAGGAATAGGAACCAAAGGTTTTCCCAGAGGGGGATCCCCCACCCGGGGTTCCCCCGGGGAAACTTTAACAAAAAAATTGGAAAGGGTATCAGCTAAAAAGGGGTTCACCTAACAAACTTCATAAAAAAAATTTCAAATGCCGGCTGGAATGAAAAAACGGGGCATAGACAAGGTCCCTGTAAAGAAACACCAAACCTGCAACTACAGAACCCCCCCTAAAAAGGGGAAACCGCGTAATACATAATATGGGTAAAACACCAAAACAACCGGAAACCCCCGGGCCAGAAGGAAAGTCCCTGTTAAACACAACACATCTGTCCATTGAAAAAAATTCCCCTTTAAAAGGGGGCAACTTTCCGGGGTCACCCGTGTGGAAAGGAAAATCCCCAAATGTTTTGGGTGTCCCCCAAAAAAAAATGTGGACCCCCCACCTTGATTTTAAATTTTTTCCCCACACTGGGGTTGGGGGAAACTTTAAAAATTTTTGGGGTATAAAAATTGGGTTGGTGGAAGACACCCCCCGGGGGGCGAATGACTCCCTATTCCCATAACTAGAACAGTTGAAATTTACAGCCCTACTGGCCGTGGCTTCCCCAGGAGGCAACCGGGGCCGTCACCCAAAACAAAGGGGGAATCCACAGTGTTGCGGCTCCCTAAAAGGGCATAAACCCCCATTCAAAAAAACACCCGGGGAAACCCACAACACAGGAAACGGGGACCCGTTTCCCTACATGAACAATTCCCCTTTTAAAATAAAGGCAAAAACAGTTTGCTAAACAAGGGGGTCAAACTATGGCGTTGACCCCCAAAAAGACATTTTAATAAAGGTTTGTGTTCCCTCAAACCCCCCCAATAACAGGGAAGAGGGCCCCCTGGAAAACCACACACAAGGGGGAAATCAACATAAACTTTTAACAACAGGGTATAAAGGAACAGACCCTACCGGGGGTTTCAAACAGGAAGTTCCAGGCAAAATGTATTTCCTCCGTCACCCAGCAATAGTTCCAAATGGCAAGGCATGTGTTCCCTAAAAAGCATAATCAGGCAAAAGACGAAACACAAACAAACCCGGGAAAGCGCAAAAAACCCGGCCAAACAAAATTTTGAAAATTAAAAGCATTAAAAAGCAGCTGGTTTCCACTGCAGGAAATTGTATCGGTTTTACCCAAGGACAAATTTTTTAAATACACTTTTGTTGGCCTTTAAAAGATTTTTCATTTGAGGTGAAAAAACACACACACACACACGGAAGGGACGGGGGCGAACCTCGACTATCTACATGAACACACTACTGTATGAAGCATTTACAGAACGCTACCGAGTTTGCTAAACAGAGCGCTGTCACAGGCATACTTGTAGGCTGCTGACATCACCCGCGAAGACAATAGTTGGCAATAGCCAAGGCATGTGTTGCGGAGCGTCTAAAAGCATAATCAGTCGCAGAGGCACCTGGAAACACACACACACGCACACAGAAGGGGCCGGGGCCGAACCTCTGACTATCTACATGAACACACTACTGTATGAAGCATTTACAGAACGCTGCTACGAGTTTGCTAAACAGAGCTGTCACAGGCATACTTAGTAGGCTGACGTCACCGCAAGACAATAGTTGGCAATAGCCAAGGCATGTGTTGCGGAGCGTCTAAAAGCATAATCAGTCGCAGAGGCAGCTGGAAACACACACACACACGGAAGGGACGGGGGACGAACCTACGACTATCTACATGAACACACTACTGTATGAAGCATTTACAGAACGCGCTACCGAGTTTGCTAAACAGAGCGCTGTCACAGGCATACTTGTAGGCTGCTGACGTCACCCGCAAGACAATAGTTGGCAATAGCCAAGGCATGTGTTGCGGAGCGTCTAAAAGCATAATCAGTCGCAGAGGCAGCTGGAAACACACACACAGAGACACACACACATGGAAGGGACGGGGGACGAACCTACGACTATCTACATGATACACACTACTGTTTGAAGAATTTACAGAACGCGCTACCAAGTTTGCTAAACAGAGCGCTGTCACAGGCATACTTGTAGGCTGCTGACGTCAGCCGCAAGACAATAGTTGGCAATAGCCAAGGCATGTGTTGCGGAGTGTCTAAAAGCATAATCAGTCGCCGACGCAGCTGGAAACACACACACACACAGAGACACACACACACGGAAGGGACGGGGAACGAACCTACGACTATCTACATGAACACACTACTGTATGAAGCATTTAGAGAACGGCTACGAGTTTGCTAAACAGAGCGCTGTCACAGGCATACTTGTAGGCTGCTGGCGTCAACCGCCAAGACAATAGTTGGCAATAGCCAAGGCGTATGTTGCGGGCGTCTAAAAGCATAATCAGTGCAGACGCAGCTGGAAACACACACACACAGAGACACACACACACACGGAAGGGACGAGGCGAACCTACTATCTACATGAACACACTACTGTATGAAGCATTTACAGAACGCGCTACCGAGTTTGCTAAACAGAGCGCTGTCACAGGCATACTTGTAGGCTGCTGACGTCACCCGCAAGACAATAGTTGGCAATAGCCAAGGCATGTGTTGCGGAGCGTCTAAAAGCATAATCAGTCGCAGAGGCAGCTGGAAACACACACACACACACACAGACACACACACACACACACACACACACACACACACACACACACGGAAGGGACGGGGGACGAACCTACGCTATCTACATGAACACACTACAGTATGAAGCATTTACAGAGCGCTACCGAGTTTACTGAGCAGAGCGCTGTCAGGAAGGCATACCCTACGTGAGTGGTATCATTTGCAGAGGCAATGCGCCCGATCGGGTGTTCGGACAGAGTGCGCAGTCACGCAGTCTGTTTCCATCCCAAGGTCGCCGGACACTAACACGTTAGTGCTGCGGTCGTGAATAACAAGTAACTACTCATCAGTACATCACTGCATACGGGGCATACTCAGACACTTAGACTCGGCACAGGGCAGACATGCATACACATGTTGCGGCGGCATGGGTGGCGTAATGTGCGACTGTCGTGTGTGTCCAGCCACACAACAGAAACCTGGCCATGCCACAGGCGTGGCGTTCGTAGGGATACAGGCATGCACCCGGGTATAACTGCAGGCGGCGCGGTGTGCACTGTGCTGTGTGTCTATCTACACAGCTGCCTACTGGGCATGCTCAGACGCTTAGAGTCGGCACAGGTCAGACATGCATACACATGGTGCGGCGGCATGGGTGGCGGAATGCGGACCATCCTGTGTGTCCGGCCACACAACAGTAACCCGGTCATGCCACAGACGTTGTTGTTGCTGCGGGGAATATTTAGGTGCAATTAACCATGTGTAGGACTGGCCTACAGTTTGTTGCATGCTACAGACAACCCTCCCAAACACAAGATACCTTCACAGATGTCCTGAGGACACTGGTGAGTGGGCATGCTCTCACAACAGCACCGTATTGGGTGACATGAACCACCCATACATAACCTGGGAACATGTTCCATGGCACAACACAGTACGCCAGCAGTCCCAGGTGTTCACACACCTGGCCACTGTTAAACAGCCATGCACCATACATACCAGGGGGGGATGTCTGACAGTTCTACCCATCACGCATGGTGAGGATATGCCCCACACAGGATGTACAGCCCTCAATGGTGATGCAAGACCGTATAGTGGATCCACTGGTCATCCACTCACTGTAACCAACACCAGCATGGGGGACCTCAGTGATGACCTCTCCACAGAAAAACACACACATCATATGACCGGTGTGGTACCCTACAAGTCCTCCATGCCAATGTTGAACAGAGGCCAGAACGGCAATAGACTAACGAAAGCCTTCCCTGACCACCCACATGCATGTCTGCAACAGGCAAACATGATGACATCAGGACCTTGTCCACCACAGGTAGGCACATGGTGTGGTGGACCGCAGCCACTGACTACCTGTACATCAACAGTTGGAGCTACTACATGGCAGGGCAATGACAGTACCAGAAAAACCATCACCCAATCAAACGGGCGTCACCATACGGCCCCACATACCATCATCCAGGTCCGCTCGTGGGAGTGGTACTGCAGAGGGCACATGAGACAACCACAGGGCCTTCCCTAACTGTGGTAAGGACATGGTTGGGGCACACAGACTTGCCTGGAAATGGTCCAGAATGGTACAACAGTCACTGCACCCACAGACATTGTCTGCATACCACAGGACATGTTCCATGCATACATCCCCAACAGGGAACATATCCATCCCACCAGAGTGTATCCTCCCAAACATCTCATATGGCCTGGAGTGATCCCATATCCCTATGGCGTTGACACGTCAGCAATGGGCACCGATGGTTTCCTGGCTGTGTGCTACCCATCCTCTTTGAGGCCCTCGGCCCACACATGCGGCCACTGTGTCATGTTAGCCTTACTATGGGCTATGTCCCCAATGGATGCCATATGGCATCTGTGGTCCCACTATGCCAGGGTAGTGCTCCTATGGACTGTCAACAGCCACACCCTATACGCTTGACAAGTGTTGTCTGCAAAGCTGTGTGGAGGTCCATACAGGTGGTCATGGTTACAGATAGCGGTGTACAGCCAATACCGGAACATACCCACAACTACATAGTCAAGGGGCGGATCCTGCCTCCCGAACCTGCTCGTCCCAGTCTGGAGTGTTCACCAAGGCCATTGATGGGGATACGTGGGTTTGCACACAGTACCATGACCTGGTGGGAGCGTTCAGAGCACTACACATGGGACCCATGGAAAGGCTCGCCAGCATACATGTGGGGACATATGTCACCCGATGCTTCTCACACAGGTTGGAGGTCACACCACACCAGGGTTGGTGCTCAAGGTGCCTTGTCACACTCATATCTGGACCCAGTGGAGGCCCACAGGGCTCACTCCTGTGCCCCCTGCCATATGGCATCCAACCTTCCAATGTGCATGCAATCATAGGGGGATTGTAGCAGACAAGGTATGCAGATGACTACGCACCGGCCAACATACCCAACACCCCATGTTACACGAACATCCACCTAGGGCGCGTCATAGACATGGATGACTGGTGCCAGAGCCATGGCCTGCTACCAAATGCCAGAGAAGGTGCAGCCCTACCCAGTGTGAAGAACATGTTCGTCCCAATGTCACATGTAGGTGGTACGCCATTAAAGATGGTGGACATGTTCAGGGAAATGGCTACCACACCTGTCGGCAACCTCTGTCAACACACACAATGGCAATGTGGGTGTGAAGACATTCCATTGTGGCCTCCTGGTCTGGATGGAATGGCAACCACATCAGGGGTGTTCATTGTACCCCTGTACACATCACACACCAGTGCAATGACTGCGTACAATGGCACATGTGGCCTGTAGCTAACCTGACGCCTGCAGCACTTGGAAGGACCGCAAACGTTCCACAAGACGGGGATGACGGTGCTAGGACATGTGTCACAAGGTGCACGGCCAAGGGGACACCGGCTGTGGATCTTCACAGCACAGCTGCTCCGTGGTGATCTGTGCCTGACATACACGGCCATGTCTGACCTGGGTGACATGGGCACATTCCACCTCCCAGGCCCCATGCAAACACGGGCACAGAAGCGACTGTCAGGCACCTCAACTCAAAGATGAGTGGGACGTGCTGGGGGAACAGGGTAACGGCCAGACACACCCTACAACACGGGGAGGAGTGCCAGGCCATGTGAAGGAAAGGCCCTGACTGCCTTTGTCCAGGACTGCTAATGACGTGTGGATGTGTGACGATAGTTATGCGCCAGTCAACCTCTGTGTGTCACTGCTAGACCAGGGACTGGGACTGATGGATATGGCATCCCCATCCTGAGGGGTGTTAGATGCCACACACAGTCATGCTAGGTCCACACATGTCGTAGGGCACATATCCTGTCACGTTCATGTGTGCCTATGTACCTATGTAGGGGTCCATGCCGGATGTGGGTAACTGTGCTATGCTGATTTTGCCAGACATGCCTGTGGGTACCCCATGACTACACGTGGGGAACTAATTACAGTGCTCCCAGTAGGCACGTGCAAGTACACCATCAGTATCATACGGGTTAACTGCACCGACATGGTGCTACACATGTAACCACCACACATACTGTGTACACATATCAATGAATGCTGCACCTGTCCTGCATGGTATGTCTGCTGCATGATGTCCGTGCACAACACACATCACATACACACCTGTCACCAGCCATACACACACACCACAACATACACACGTACTATGCGTACACAGGTATCACATACACCTCTCACTATCGTGTCCACCCTGTGCATCATAATATGTTAGCTTAACCGTGCATTGATGGTGTGGCTCACAGTTATGCGGCAGAGACTTAATCATATGCACAGGGTGATATGTGTGCCACAGGCATGGGCTGTACCAATGGATGACATCATGTGTGTGTGTAAGGGCCAGTGCATTGAGTGGGCATGACTATGTAGATTGCATGTGGGTGTGGTGGAGCCCTACAGTTGTGTCTGCTGTGTGTGGGTGTGTGTACACAGTTCAGTCATCTGTGATGCCTACACGGGTATGCTTGGCAGCCCCTGACTGTACAGTGCAGGTGTTACGGCTCACTGTGTCTGCCGCGCGGAAGTGACCCGCCTGCCTGGGGTCGCACGGCACGACCGGGTGGAGGTACAGACTGTCCACTCTCCGATGTCACATGTCCGCTGGAAACGTGCCCATGACGGGCCCAGGGCCACGTCCACGTGGCCTGCTCTGTCCTGGTGTGGATGGTGTAGTAGCAGCTGCAGTGCTACTGCTACCATCACTGTCTGTGTGGGCATGGGAGGTGGCGCGCACACGCTGACCTGCAGCAGGTGGTGTTGCTGGCACCGCCCGTGCCCTATGCCTCACCCTACCTGGTGTTCCTGCACGGACTGCGCACGCTCAAGGATGGCCAAGCCTCGGTCGATGAGACCAGCCATATCGCCCAATCTCCTATCCAGAACATCGGCAAGATGCTGTTGTGCATTTGCCAATGCCTGGATGCTGTCATTTAAGTACGGATTGCGGACCTCTGCAGCCTCTGCCCATCCTGGTTCTGCCGCACGCGTGCCTCGCCGCCATTACAGTCTGGAACATGGGTGTGGTTATAGCAGCTGCTGCACCCTGTACGGCAGGTGTATGTCTAAGCGGTGCTCCCCTACGGGCAGCACCTGCCACATGCCTGCGTGGCACTGCACCAGTCCTTACACTGGCAACATCGTGTGTACCCACACCTTCTGCAGCCACCACACATTCCTGCTCGGGGACAACAGACGCTGACTGACCATCATCTATGGGCAACGGTGTTGGGGTATGTGTCGGCATCTGAACCGTGTGCAGGGATGAAAGGGACGTATGTGTGATGTTCTCCAGTGGCACAGACTCTGCATGTGACGACCCTGCCTGTGCCTCATGCACATGCTCATCACCACTAGTATCTGTGGGGACACTAGCATCAGATTGACGCGGGAGGGGAACGCACCTACAGCACCTGTCAATACAAAGACATACCATCGGTTACAATACAGACACACACAGACACACACACACACACACACACACACACACACACACACACACACACACACACAGACACACACACACACACACACACACACACACACACACACACACACACACAGCATGCATGTGATAATGCAGGTGGCATGCAGCATTCACACAACACAGACCAGTGAATGCAGACCAGACATTCATAGTGGCAGTATGTACACTGCCCTGGTGGGGACAGTACAACAGGCAGGTGTCATTTAGTAGGCATGCAGTACACACATTCATGGTAGTTTGCATGCATCAGCGTGATACACCGTGTGGCTGCGGGCACGTTGAGAGTACACATGGCTGCCAACACTATGTAATGTACACCGCAAACATGTGCGGTATCATGTGGACATGTGAAGATGGTGTCCCACCGCATGCACCACATCACGATGGCTGTCATGGTGCAGTGTTATGTGTACAGTGTACAGATACAATGTATGTGTAACAGTGATGTCTGTGCAGGAATGCATGCTGTGAGCAGTGTGCATAGCTGTACGGTGTGTGCGGGCTCTGTGCCACTGCACAGTAGCAGGACACAGCTATGTGTCTGTGCGATGCGTGACCTGGACGCATTACATTGCCATGTCTGTAAGTCAGTTCAGCTGCTCAGCAGCACATATATGGTGGACATTGGAGGCACCTGTAGTAGCTGTGGAGAGGAATTTCATGTCACTGGTGTACTACATCAGATGTCCAGGGGGTCCACTACATTGATGAACCCACTATGTGTGTACAGGGTGCAATGGTGAGTACCCACTGTGGATGTGCTGTGTGGCAACATGCCTGTAGGTATCAACCATGGCCTTGTCTGTCTGACTCATTGACAATTGTGTGTGGTAGACATTGTGCACACGGCCCTGTGGTGGCCCATGTGACATACACCCATACTAGTGTGACGTGTCACATTCTCTACGGATATGCTGACAGTGTGTATGTCTGCTATGTTGTGCATAGGTCATATCATGGTGTGGCAATGCTGCAGCCAGACATCCATGTGCATGGGACATGGCATGCGCCATGTCACAACGTGTGCACCCGATGCAGGGGCATGGGTCACATTGGTAACACCTGTGCTCTGGCCAGATCACAGCTCACTCTGTGGTACTGTGTCCATACTGCACTGGCATACCAATGCATACTACACATGCAGCCATTGTGTAACACCTACACCATTGTATGCATAGCTGAATGCACGTAACACACCAATTGGTTGTGTGGTGTCATACCACTCTGATAACGGGTGTATCTACTGTACATGGGTGGTGTGTATGTCGGGTGGTGCGAGCTGTATACCGTGACGGGGCACACACAGGTGAGCATGTCATGCCTAGACACATGGGGAATATCAATACAGCAGAACATGCGTTTGACTGGCAACAGACTTACCTGCAACAGACCCTTGTCCTTGCGACACGCCAGACATACCTGTAAAGGCATTACACAAAGGTATACACATTAGCCATTACTATCTCCACGGTCAGCACTGTGCATGACACATCATGCATGTGTGGTTGCATGTGCTATGCACATGTCTGCTAACACAACATAGCATACAATGGTTTGCATCTTGTGTGGCCATATACCTGGCATGTATTGCTATATCATGTGTTGTACTATGACACCCACACCCACGTCGCCTATCATACAAACATGCAACACTGACTTACCATGCGGCTCCAGGCTCATAGCTTGGGAGACACCCACCTCCACGATGGACGCAAGTGGTTCTGCGTGTTGTTCCGTGGGTGTCCCAGACTGGCCAGGAGCTCCTCCGTAGCTGTGAGTGGGGGCTGTGTTGGTGGCCCACCACCTGTCCCACGTTGTTGCCTGGCGATTGCAGCGGCACGCTGTCTTGCATGCCGGATCAGGTCTCTGCAGTGCCTGCGGATTTGTTGGTAGCTGCGGTTGGTTCCGCCCACGCTGTTCACCCTCCTGCACAACTCCTCCCACATCTCCTGCCGTTCTTGTGCCTGCTGTGGCACATGGCTAAACAGGCGTTGTAGTTACTCTGGAGGTATGGTATGATGACCTCCTCCTCCTGTCGGCTAAATGGTGGAAGCCGAACGTGGCATTATCTGGAAGACATGATGATGGTGGCAGGTCACATTCACACTGCTGTGCTGGCATACTGTTGGAAATACATTGCTATGACATGTACGACATCTGCACAGTGATCTGTGAAGGGCATCATGGCGGTGACACAGCCGATGTTGTGGCTTCACACCATTGAGCACTGGGTGTCACATCATATCTGTGTGCCACCCCATCACACTGTGCACGCACCATGTAGATGTTAGCCTGCCATGGACATGTGTACCTGGCTGCACCTATGTCCATATCAGTTGGCATATGTCCCCATGTGACGCCTGTGCTACTGTTCACCTGTACGCTGTGTATATGTCAGTACACATCACGTCTGTGTCCATTGTGAACGCCAGCAGCGGCACTGTACACATACACATGGACACCTGCACATGCATGTGTTGTGCCATGTACTTCCACACAGCACTGTACCGGTGCTGGACAACTTGCCCAGCTCACCTGTGTTACGCATGTGATAGACATGGAGCAATGTGTAACCATGACACATTAGCAGGAAAGGCCATGCATAGCATGTACACGCACACATTGTGCAGAGCATCACACAGCACCTGTAACATGACAGGGTGCATCGCCACCACATTACTACTGTGTATGGTTGATAGTGAGAGTGCCTTTTGTCCATTGCACCATGTGGGACTGTGATAGCTCATGCAGCCTTGCTGGTCATCTCTGCATGATATGGCAGGGTATGCCACATACATGGCAATGGGTGTGACCCACCCAGGGGCTGACGGTATTGGCAGGGTGGCTGTCCATTGCTTTTGTCATAGCTGTGTGAATATGGACATTCAACATGTTTATCACCATGGTGTGGACACTGTCCTCCAGCGAGGTATGCTGCACGCTGCTTGTTGAGGGTGTGTGGTGCATGCAGGTATCACACATCCATGCATACACTGTAGCCCTGGCAGGTGCTATGTGCTGGGATGTTGATCGACACAGTGCTGTATGTGTACACACACCGCTATCCCATGCACATGGATATCTGCCTGAACTGATGTGGGTAACACATATGTGTACATACATTGCCCGCTGCCACCCACATGTCTGCTGCTGCACTACACACCGCCATCCCTCCGTGTGAATGTGGTGTTGGCCTCAGCAGAGGTATCCATGTATGGGGACATGGATGTTCACATAGCAGGCCCACTGATGGTATCGTCGATCTGACCATACACATATGATGCACCCCTCACACATACAACCCATTCATATTGTTGTTCACAATGGTGACACGGCTATATTGCTATGCCGGAGCCATTCACAGACATACATACACAGAGGCATGCACGCCCATCTGTGTCATTGGCGGACTATTGGTGTGGTTTGGCACCCAACGTGTTTGACTGCAGGTGGCGCAGACCTACTGTGCACATGTCTACATGGTAGGCCTGTTCTACGGTAGGCATCTGTGATGTGCTGTGCACATCTCATACCTGCACATTTGCTTGTTGTCCATCGGTCCACAGGCCAGTGGTGGGACATACAGGGATGTTGCTGAACATATGTACATGCGACCCTGTACAACTGTGATGCTAGCCTCTCAGATGCTCATGTGTCGTGGACGTGAACACCAAACACACATGTGGTTGTGGGCCGTCCATACCCATCTCCACCTGTGGGTTGCTATCATCCCACACACTCCTTGTACTGTATGTTCAGGCTATGCAGCTATGTGGGGCTTGTGTGCATACAATACGATACTATGTGCCTTTGCACCCATCACAGACATTGTCACACAGGTACACCGGCAGCCATACACATCGCAGATTGTTGTCAGCATGTCACATGTGGTACACACCTAACACATCTCCTGCGGGACATGGTAATCTGTATGGGCATGTCCAGTAGTGACATACCACAGCTACCCTACATGACGGCTATGCAGGACATGTCTGTGTACATCTACTGTGACATATACACAAGCAATGCCCCTACCTACATCACATGGTACTACCTGTGGAGTATGTGTGTCTGCATCCATGCTATGGCCATAGATGACAATTGTACATCTATATGTGCAACATACCTCAGTGGGGTTGTCATGAGCACATGTTCCATGTGTCAATGCATTGTTTGTGTCTGTTGGGCAGTCATTGTTGTGCATGGTTTACATGGCTGACATAGTGTACTGTGTCTGATTCCAGGTACTTCATTGGGCTACCAGCATTGTACATTTCTACAGCACATTCCAGCCATCATGTAGCCAGCTTAGATGACAGTGAGAGGTGTTCCGCCATGTGCACATATGTCACACGGTACAAGGGTGACTGACACACATTGTCGGGACTGGGTTCTGACTGCTGTGGATGTGTGTACCGGTGTTGACAACCATGACTGCACCAGATGGTGTCTTCTGGATGTGTGACATTCACAACAAACACCCACATTCACATAGCAGCACATCGTCCACGACAATTGACATTCCTGCCTGAACACTGTGTACGGTATGTTTGTATGACCACTGCATATATCACTGGTGGCCACCAGCATGGCTGCCTACAACAGCAGTGTGTGTATCCTGTGCAAACATGGGTTACACCAGTCACACCACACCTGTGCCAGCTGGCCCTGTAGTGGGTGACAGTGCAGTTCCATTCATCATGTAACAGTATACATCGTGCACCAGTATGTTGCAGACATGTGAACGGCTGTGCTACTCAACATATGCACACATGACACATCACCTGGTACACCGTGTCTGCCTTACCACCTGCTATTGTGACCACCCTGTGATGACATTGTATGGCCCACATGGACGTGGACATGTGATGGCTCAATGGTGAATTAACCGTCCAGGTGTGTGTCTAGCCAGGTGTCCAGTAGCCACTGGTCTGCATGCAGGGATAGTCTACATTGGCCTACTCTGTCACTGGGACTGTTGACTGTGGTCATACTGTTGTTATGCAGGCATGTGCTGTTTGTCCAGTCTGATAGTCGTGTTGAACCACACTACCGTGGCACACATGATGTGTGGACATCTGGCTAAGGTGTGCAGCCCACATGTACATCTTCTCATGCTATGCTGCCTGTGCAGCGGTGTCACATGTCTGTCTCTGGCAGGGCTGTCACAGGTAGGCACAGCATGCAGTGATGTGTGACAATGCTTACACCCTCCACTGTGCTGTACACTAGCACTGCACACACAGTACAGCACACATGTCATTTATCTACGGTGCCTGGGACCTGCCTCCATGCCCTACACGGCACACCTGCCAGTCCAGATTGTACACAGATCATACCTCCCAGTCACATACCTGGACTGCAACACACACAGGTGGGTGGTTCCCACACCACACCGTGATTTACACACATACTGTATTTTCCCATGACACATTGCATCATAGGTAGTCCATGTTCAGATACCCATGTTTGTGGCCACTACACACATTGTGACACGCGACAATGCAGACACTGTACACCACAGGTTACATGCCAGTCGGGTTGGCATGCTGTACATTGCACCTGGGACAGTTGCTACTGCTATGTATTGCCAGCAACATGACCTTTCCTAGTATGGACTCCCACGCACCCACACATGCTTGGCCATGCAGTACGCATAGCTGGGTGACACATTACACGACACATACCATACCTACACTACCCTCAGCATGCACCAAACCTCCATGTGTCTGTATGCTAGGCCTACACACCTCCCCTCTGTTTGCTGAACATCCATGCTTACCATCCCTGCTAGCCACACCCTAAGCACACAACCATAGCAGCATGCATGGTACATACACACTACAGCCGGTATTACTGACATCCACTGACAGAGGTAGTTGAGGGCATGGCACCCGTCCGATGGACAGTCTATGTGCCTATGCCAACAGTGATCACAGTGCACTTCTGCTACATTTACACACTGGTAGGGACCATGCTATTCCACACTGAGACATGGTGGTGCTGGCATTTTCACAGACGCCACAGTGGTATTCCTGTTCCATGCACACGTGCTGTATGGGCACATGTGCAGGCTGTTGCACGGTAGTTTTGTTCACCTGTGTGTTGTGTGTCACTTGACAGTCATGGTGTGTCCTGCTGGTGCATGACATACTCCACAGCTAGCTACCTACACATGACTGCCAGACATTGCAGTGTGGGCCCTCACGCAGTGTGGTGGTATGTCTCTGCTGTTTGACTACATCCACATTCAATGCAGCATACCACGGTCATGCAGGCATTGACGACACAGATGTTGCTGGCATCCTGCCTGCCAATGGGGTACCTACCAACAATACACACTCTCACTCACTACAGGGTTCCAATCCTTGGCTGGACATTGTATTAACCCTGTGGACACATACATAGTACTGGCATGCACATGTTATGTCTGGGAACACAGTCCCAATGTCACCTCCAACCGCCGAGTTGTTGTATCCCGCCAACCTGGCTGTTACATGTCTCTGCAGCAGCACACGACAGTGACTGCTAGCCCATTCATGTACGTTGTGCACCCTGACCACCACACTACCACATCTATCACACTACACATGGATGGTACTGCATTGCACGTATGGGGCTGCATCTCTACACCCATGACTGGGCCATTCAGTATGGCACTGGGCCACATCTTGACATACATGCTTCACACACTCATTGACTACCTGCATGCCTTTCCTGGCACCCTTGTTGGGCTTCTGTGCGCCACAGCACACCACATCCCATGCTGGCCACCTGTCATATTATTGCATGGGTGGTTGGGGTGGTACAGAGGGTATCACATCAGACATGATCCGCTCTTTGCCCTTCAGCACCATTCCACTTTATGCTATTGACAGTGTACACATCCAGCATCACATCGGACCCTATGTATCGGCATGTTACGCCATGTGCCTTCTGTACAGTTCACACAGTGGTGCAGGCATATCATGCTGACTACAACATTTCAGGGACGTGTGGCATTGCACGCCTCAGACATGTGGCCCCTCATGCTCAGTATTTGCATACGACACTACCTGCTGTCACACAGTACTGTACATGCCTACATATACCACTTCTACATACCTGGCAGCATTCTAGCTCATCCTACTCATGTTGCTGACACCCATACAGGTGTCAGTGTGGCAGATATATCATGTAGATATCATTGCATCAGTTACATCACACATAGTGCATACACATCACCTTTGCATACTGACAGTCATGCGGTGTGTATCACATGGATACTGTCCCTATACAGGCATATCACGTTGTACATGGTTGATGTACACACATGGCCCACATGGTGCTGTGGTTGCCATATTACACCATAGCGTGGGTACACATGTGCAGGACTACACATTTCTGGACCGTATGTCTAGCTGATACCTTGGGTGCCCTTGTACCTGTGCCATACACACATGTACACGCAGGCCGTGTTACAATAACACATGTGTGGTGTACCTTACACAATGGATACAACGTTACATGTCTCAGTATAGTCATGCTGTGCTCTCTACCCAGCTCAGACAGTTGACATATGCAAATGACAGTCATGTAACACATCTGTGCTCACCTGCATGCCACTAACACAGGGGTGTAATGTACTCTGCCATGGGCCATGTTCTCCACAGTACTGATGCATGTAGTACTCCTACATGGCGGTTGCTGTGGGCAGGGGGGGAGGAGCAGTCCTGCATGTGTGCACACATGCCACATTGCTCAGCCTGGGCGTCTGTGTGACATCCACAGACTGGACACACACCATGCTGTGGGACATAGGTCCTGTGCACATCCCACAGGGGCACACTGTGTCACTAGTCATGTGATAGCTGCCTTGCTGGTAGGGTGACACAGACCCATGGTACCACCACAGCGGACATGTATAGACATGACAGTTGACATCCAGTTCTGCCGTTCAGTGGACACTACCATGGGGGGGGGTGTCAGTACTGTGTACATTGCACATGTGTTTACACACGGCCCTGCTGGACATCATTGTGGCACACATTGCACCTGCTATGGAACGTTTGGACATGGTCACTTGCTGTTACCTCCATTTCGGGTACCTATTCTGCTACTACATTGTCCCATATGTGCAGGCCATACATATCTTGTGTATGTATATAACATTAGCCCATCGCTCCATCATGCATGCTATGCCTGTGATACTGTCTATGATTTGTGAACATATCCATCATGCCAGCTTTGCATTACACATAATTGACATAGTCGCCCTACTGCGTGGGATAGGTGCACGCCGTGCGCACATTCCGTATGACATCGACGGTATATGCCCATGCACATGTGTGCTGTGACACTATACATAAATGTCCTATCCTGCTGTGGCACTTCAGTGTTGGATATCCACTGCCAGCATCGGGCGTGGGTGGTGGCATTGTTCTGTGTTTGCAACCCCTATGGCAGACCTGGGGTAGGGTTACCACCTGTGCCACTTTGCAAGGGACAGTCCCTCCTTGGGCAGTTGTGTCCTGACAAAATTTATCACAAATGGCAAATGTCCTGAGATTGTGGGACATCACTATATCCCATTCTTATGTAAGAGTTGCATAACATACTTATTTATGTATGTACATTCCTCACTGTTACAAGACACACAATAAGCAACTGAACTGCTACAAGACTACACTTTTCTTTATGCAAAAGAGTAGAGTTCTAACCTTTGTACTGACCATGGGTATGTGTCCACCTGTAACATCTGAAGTGTGTCCCGACGATTTCCCACTTTGGCCTTTTGAAAGGGTGGCAAGCCGGCCCTGGGGTTATCCCGGTGTTTACATGTTGTCCCACTGCTGTGCACACGTTGTCCACAGTTGTTGGTATGCTGCGCTTTTAGCATTACATATCCAACCTTCGCCTCTCTGCCTGATGGACAGGTATCTTTACCTACACACACTGTTCACATACTGTACAGATTCGTCATACGTATCGGCGTTACACACCAGTACATGTCGTGGGTTCGACATACCTTTCCGCCTTTTGTTCTGAGTTCGCCTCTATTCCCTTGTTTCTCTTTCTCTAGTTTGTATGCTCGGTATGAACATACGGTTTGAATATCCAGGAGTCTTCCTTATATTCGCCGCCGCCTGATGCATGTGGGTTAATCAGGCCAAAAGCTGTTCCTCGGTGTGTACTTATGCGCATATCAGCGGTGATCCCCTTCCTTTCGTTACATATCGCCGGCACTAGGCCATGGTTCTTTCCTCGTGTGGCCGTTGGTTATTTGCAATACCTTCGTGAGGATGGTATGTATTGTATCATGTTTGTGTGACTGCATCTGCTATGTGTGGTGTCGGGTACATTTCGCTGTGGTGTTAGCCGTGGATTGTGTGTGTTGGGTATGGTATTGTGTTCGACATGTGGGTCCCGTGTCCTGGCGGCCTGTCGATGGCGTTGTGCATTCAAATGTGTTACATGGCTGTTATTTTCCTGTACATAGCGAATGCATGGATGCATGAGCCGCTGCTAGTGTTTCCCAGGAGCTTGTTGTGGGTATGCCGCTGTCATTCACTGCCTGTATGTGTTTGCTACGGTTTTAGCTGTTATCCCTTTGATATGTGCAATGGGGTATATCTGCGGATGTGGGTGACGGGTACGGGTTGTGAGTCTTGCATTTATACATACCAGATATGCTTGTGTGTGTGCTCCATCCCTGCTTGGGGAGCTGCGGGTTACCTGTCTGTTGTTCCGGGAATGTTTGTTTTGTTGATGTCGTCTGCTGTCGGTATCGCCTGCATGTGTGCTTCCTGCACGTATTCCTCCTTCACATCGGTTATATATCTGCGGATGTTCGTCCGTGCCTACCATCCATTGGCATTTTGTCGCTGATAGTTACGGTGATTGTGGTCCTATACTTGGGGCGGACTGTATGCTACCGGTAGCCTCCTATTCGTGTGCCACTTGCTTACGTCACGGTCGTGGAACACACCACGGTATTTACCGGACCGTGAGTGTTCACGATCGGTGCCGGGATGGCACATTCGTATTTTCGCCGTACATGCCTGATGCTGTGTAACGTTGCCGACGGACCGTGTGGAGTCTACGTTATGGCCGCCATACCTACGGTCGTGGTTTGTACATGCGTCCTTTGCATCTCCTGTTTGCTATGGCCCTGTGGTACACTTTGGGACATTTGCTTTGCATCATTTTACGTCGCCACGTGCATAGCCACTGAGGAGATGTCAGTACTACTTTGTGGGTACTGCTGTACATACGCCTATGGTTCCTGTACTGTATGCCTACGCCTGTTATTACACTCCGCCTGTGACATGTCACCTTCATACACAGTTTACACTGGCACACACATTACACACACACAGCGGAACACACGACAACCTCACCTCACACATACACATATTGCCGCCATGGCTGTCAACCTTCTATTTCCGGAGTGGGGAACACACACAGTAGTAATGTGAAACACATGGGCATAATGTGGAACACATAGTAATGGCATAGTGACAACTTCAGCTAAGTAGGTCATAGGTTGATTATGATATGCTGATTTACTTACAGTGAAGAACCTTTACTAACTTACTGTGAGTACATTCTATTTACCAGGATGTCATTTATATACATTCCTAACAATGGATGTTTGAGAGACATTTTCAATGTGGAACTTGGAGGAACTGCGAGGAACATGAACTGTTTTACACCCCAAATGAGGTACGTTCCTCATAATGTCGTACACTTCACTGGTATGCTTTCCGCTTTCGCACCGATGGTTGACCACAATACCTACGTTGGCAGACGCCGGTGGCGGCGTGTATCTCCGCACTCATGTCCTATGGATATGACACGCACATATGTAGGGTTGCCACCTTTTCAAATGGCCAAAGTGGGACATTTTTAGTAGGAACGTCAGATTTTGCATGCCAACACATACCCACGGCCAGTACAAAGGACAGCGATTCACTTTTTGACGGAATACAAAGCTGTAGCATTACAGTTGCTTATTCTGTTTATTATCATATTTAGATGTTTCTTCTACAAAATAACTGTTTTCTGCAACTAATAAAGTAATTATGGGAAATGGTTTTGTCCTACAATCTCAGGACATTTGCCATTTTGTCAATGTTTTTGCAGGACACAACTGCCCAAAGGTGGACTGTCCCTCACAACGTGGGACAGGTGGTGACCCTACACATATCCCGTTACTGTACCGTGGACTGGTGACCATCCCGACACGCGGATATGTATTGATGCAGGTTAACATTTCCATGGCTGGCGTTACCTGCCCTGCCCACCCTCCAGGATGATCGGGTTGTCGGTCACTATGTTTAATATGTGGTGATTTCGCGTCTTACTTATCTGTGAACTTGCATCCCTGGGTTCCATATTACCCTGTTGTACTTTCGATCTGTGTATGCGTACATATATTTCTACATGTGTACTGATATGTATTTCCGTATCTGTGTATGCACATGCGCATATGTGGTCGACTTGCGGCGATAGTGGCAGCATATGGCTACGCCGTGTGCTGTTGAACCGGCGTGCGTTGAGGTGTTGGCGTTCCATGCTCTGCTGGCTATTGGGTGTGCAGTGTTTGGGCGGTGCCTTTGTTGGAGTCACACATACGTCCGCATACGGTACACATTACGGGCGGACATGTTTGTGTGGCGTCCATTTTACTGTGTGTGCAGGTCAGGAGGTGTCAGTCCATGGGGCCTACACTGTCAAAGTATGTGCTATGTTCCCTCTTTGCCAGGGCGTAGGCATATTGGGTACGCCTCTGTCTACCTACTGGGGCTGGCTCAGTGTGTCCGTGGCGCCGCACGCCCTGTGCTTGCCCTGGCAGTTGTGGCGGGCTTGGTGGCCCTCCGGCATTATGTCCCTGCAGCAGCTGTTTCCGCAGAATCATATTGTGTAGCATACAACATACTATGAATATGTGGGCACTTGTGCCTGGAGAGTACTGCAAGGCTCCACCGGATGTATCCAAGCACCGGAACCGTGATTTCAAGATCGCGAACACACGCTCTATGATTATTCTCGTTTGTGCGTGTGCCTCATTATGGCGTTCTTGCATGTGTGTGTGTGCATTTCTGATGGGTGTCATCAACCACGGCTCCAGTGCGTAGCCAGCATCACCCACAAGGTGACCTTGTGTGACGTCCCCACTGGCGAATACCTGATACAGCTGTGAGGCATGCCAGATATGGGAGTCGTGGTAGCTTCCAGGGCTGCCAGCACACACATCCATGATAATGCCCTGCGCATTGCACACGACCTGGCAATTGATGGAGGGGTATCCCTTGCGGTTTATGTAGCGTCTACCCTGCTCCCCAGGTGGTGACTTGATTTCTATGTGCGCAGTCTATCGCACCCAGGACCTCCGGTATTGTGCCACACGGTGGAAGCGGCGATATTGCTAGCCAACTCCTCCTGAGATGTGGGAACTTTATGTGCTCATGGGCATGTGAACATGGCATCCAGGAACTGGTGTAGTACCCTGGATGCTGATGCCTGTGAGATGCCCATTATGTCCCGCTGGGCCTTTGAAAGTTACCTGTAGCCAGTATTCGCAAGCTCACACATACCTTTGTGTCCACTGGGATGGGCTCCCTCTGTTGTCTCTTGTTCTCAGGCGCGGCGGCACAGCTCCACTATTTGCTGTAACGTGTCCCTGTCCACCCTGTAGCGCTCTACTATCTCCAGGTCTCGCAGCCCCTGGTAGGTCACCCTTGGTCTGAACACTCTCCTTCTCCTGTGAGGCCTACGGTAGTTGTCGGCACCACCCTCCGCAACTCCGTCTGTCTCTGCCACATACCTATGCATCACGGCCACGGCGGCACCCAGCATACACATGTTAAAAGTTCCCCGTCTGTTTACACCCTACGGTGCGGCGTTTGGGAAATCGCTGTGTGTTGTGCATTCACATTTATTACTGTTGTGCTGTATACCCGTGAAGTCATTGGGTGTGTCTGTGCGGCCCTATCCATGGATTATTTCCGTGGTTTTACGCTTGCAGCTGCAACGGTACTGCCTGTAGTGTTACATTACAGTTGCCTGCATTGCCTTCGCCTAGCATCTTACATTACTGCATCCTGCAGGCACATGGCATATGATGCATTTTATCTGCAGCCGCAGTTATGCTACCTCTGTACTTGGCTGTGCTATTTCGGTTCTTTGCTCTTTGCATTTCTACTACATCCCCTATTATCTTTGCTTTCATATGCCTCCCCTTTCCCGTTCTGCAGGAGTCTGCATGCAGACTTATCAACTGCCGGCGTTTGCCCTTCCTGCATTGATTGGTGTTAATTGCTCGTTACGGATACATTTACACTGCTTCTGCATTTCCTCGTATTCTCCGCATTACCTTCCTATATCCCTGGTTGTTGCCGGTGAGGCCGTCACATGACTGGTTTCGGGAACGTAGTCATCCTCGTGCACATGCATTTGTACGCATTCTGTACTGTCAGCGCATCTATTTCCTAACACGCCAGTCCTGATGCTGTGATGTGCATTGTACAGCCCAGATTTGCTGTCCTCCAATATCCTTCCTCCTACAGTGGCACACCCCTGTGTGGTTGACATGTATCTCGTGTAGGCCACTCCTCGGTGTCGCATCGCCACGCCGCTTGCTCCATCCTTACGCTGGCGCCTGTTTTGCGATTCACTATTATCTGCCTCATTTGCATGGAATTGACTACTAATACCTGGTTACGGCGCGGACACCGCCTCCACTCCTTGACAACCATTGCGCTGGGGTTGCAGCTTTACATACATACTATGGTGTGTGGTGGCTGTGCAGCTGATTTGTGTTCTAATGCTGTGTCGGATATTACCAGAGTATTGCATTGTTTTACAACGTCTGTGCACACATCCCGGGGTCTGCTGTTCTTTCACGTGCCATTTATGTCATTTTTACATTTTGTGCATATTTTCTTTGGACATTCTCGGTGCCTTTCCACATTGGCATATTGCACCTATATGATACCTGACTTTGACAGCCTTCCGTTACTCCTCCGGTATGTTTGGGTAAATGTAAACCGCTTTTTGGTTTACATTGCCGTGACTACGCCACGCCTGCGCCACTGTGGATCGCTATTTGCCCTCATTTGCATGGTGCAATACCGCACACAGTGTGTTTTGCATACCTACGCCGGGGGCGGGGACGGTCCGGCGCACGCCGGTAGTGCACGTGGAATTCATTCATACCTGAATCGCTAAGCAGCCATATTTGGCGTTATAACGCCGACGCTATGCTGGCGCCTGGCGCAAGGTTCATGAATCCCAGGGAGTGTTTACTAGCAAATTTCCAAAAAGAGGTGGCAGTGTGTAAATAGGTAATAAACTCTTGCAAACTTCCAGAGGAACAACAAAAAAAAATATGTCATCCACGAATCTTCTATAGAACATAATACATGGCATAAATGCATGGCCTTGGAAAACATATTTCTCTTCCCAGGAAGCCAGAACCATGTTCATGTAGCTATAGGCACAAGCCGTGGTCATAGCTATGCCAACCTTCTGGAGAGAAATAGCATCTTCAAACATGAAAGCATTACTTTCTAAAACAGTCTCTAAAAATAAATACAATAAGTCTATCAATGCAGATGAAAAGCTACTATGCTGCTTCAAAAATTCCTTTGTCATCTCAATCCCTGTTGTATTGGGAATCACTGTAAAAAGTGATTCCACATCCAAAGTCACTAGATAACAGTCAATAATCAATCCATAAGAGTGTTGTAAATGTATAAAAGTCATTCAAGAACTGCTTGGTATCCCTTAAAACAAAAGGAACCTCATTCAAAAATTTTCTGAGGTGTTTCTCAACAAATATAGAAAAAGGTTTTGTAATCCACCCCCTGCCAGACATAATGGGCCTGAAGGGTGGATTAGAAAAATTCTCATGAATTTTAGGAAGTCCTTGAAATGAAGGTATGATGGGATGTTCCACTGTTAAATAATTAAACAAACTGGAAGTTATCAGATGACTAGCAAAACAATCACGAAGCATGTTATCAATATTTCTCTTCAGCATTTTAACATGTTCAACATCAATAGATAAACAATCTCATCAGCAAGTGGGTTAAGTCCATTTCTTTAACAGTCATAATCAAGAACTACAACAGCCCCTCCCTTGTCTGCTGATTTAATAATAATGTCCACATCCTCATGTAGTTGCTTCAAGGCTGCATTCTCACTCCTTGTCAAATTATAAAATCTATTGTTCACTTTACAAGTCTGACCAGCTACATTGTCTTGATAGAGCAGTCTAAACAAGTCTGACTCACATCTCCAGCAAAAAACCTCTAAAGCAGGATTCAACATTGGTTGAAATATGCTCAGCTTCCGAAAAACAGAAGAGGTATTGTTATCCAGAAAGATGGTTCTAAGTATAGCATTCATAGCAAAAGACCTGATGTCAGGTACAATGTCACTGAATCTTGCACTCTGTGCCAGTATAAAGGATAAACCACGTTCAAGTACAGAAATCTGGAAAGGAGTAAGATACTTACTGGATAGATTCAGTATTAAGGACTCTTTATGTGCTGTAGATAGCGCTTCATTGTGAATGAAGAGGGAGGGTCAGGTTGCTGTCTCCTCAGTTTCCTCCCTTTGCTGACTAATCTCCCTCTGTCTTCTACTGCCATCCATTTGATCGTTAAAGGGAGGGATATCGAGGAAAAATTATGCAAAGCTGATTCATGTAACATTAGTTTGGGAAGCAAAACTGGTTCTTCTCCACACAACAGGAGGCTCATTAACTATGCCTTCAGAATTTCAACAATGTTTCACTGTTTTATCAATTTATGTAATGTCAATACCAAATTGCTCTATGTGTTATTACTTTATTTTAATGTGCTACCTCTACCTTATATACCCTGTATTGTTTATTGTTTATGTATACTTTTTGTTGTATGAAATTATATGTGGAGCTTTTCTCTAATTTACCTTGCAACTTGGATTGCATGCAACTGCTTTTATGTGGGAAAAAGCAATTGTACTTCGTATGAAAGAATAAGGGAGCATCTATATAGTACTCGGGTGGGTGATATTAGGAGTGTTATAGCTAAGCACACTTTAGAAACTGGTGCCACTCATATCTTTCTCTTTAGGGTGATAGAAGTGGTTAATGAGAATAAACGTGGAGGTGATTTAAGGAACTTCACAGATCTCAGAGAACTGCACTGGATGCTCACTCTACAAGCTGATAAGTCACCCGATATTAATGGGAAGGTTTCATTAAAACCCCATCTAAAATCCAGATGTCTTCAACACTAATTAGTTTGTTTAATTGGATTAACTTGTTAATTGTTAGAGCTGTATATGGGTGTATTTTTATGTTGTTTTATGTGGTCTGAAGAAGCACTTTGAGTGTGAAAGCACTAACCTGTGTTTGTTTTATTAAAATATATTTTTTGGAATTTTAAGACAGTCTGCCATGTTTTGTGCCTTAGGTTGGATTTTTCACATTATTTCTCTTATATACTTAGTAAATTTTTAGATTAACAAGCATTTTCTAAAGAAGATAACATCTAAAACTCACATGCCTATCATTATTTACTGATTGTATACACAAGCTTGCCAGAAGGCCACATACTGTATTTTAGGGTCTATATCATATATTTGAAATTCCAAAATATCGAACATCATAAGCTCGAACTTGGAATTTCGAAATATGATAACATCGAACACACAGAATAGCAAATTTTTTCCCAGGGAAAAAAAATTTGCTGTTCCGAGAAACATACACACAACACAAGCACACCAAATAAATAAACCACACACATACACTTAACAAAACCCTACTTCTAACCCTACACAAAACCGTACATACATTCCTATCTATCCACTAACCTTAACCCGCACCCTAACCCTAAGGTCCGTAATTATCGCACACTTACCTGTAAGAAACTATACACAAGCAAACTAATTAAAACACGCACATACACTTAACAAAACCCTGCTTCAAAGCATACACTAAACTATACATACATTCCTATCCATCCACTTACCTTAACCCGCACCCTAACCCTATGGTCCGTAACTATCGCACCACAGTGGAGGAAATAATGAAGCCACAGAATGGCCCACCGAAATCTTGCCCTAGGTAAGAATTTGATGTTCCGGGGCTTCGCTATTTTCATCCTTCGATGTAGTTGGTTCGATATTATAACATTCAAAGTTTTGCAACTTCAGTGTTATAATATAGACCCGTATTTTACAAGAACAAGTTAAAATGCCTATATTCTCTGCTCAAGAATTATGGTCAAAGCCCAAAGTAATGAGTGGGACCAATTTTAAATATTATCTTATCTATTTAACCAGGAAAACCCACTGGCCAAAGTGGTCCTTTCTAAGGGTGACTCAGAAGCACTGGCTGGTTAAGTAACTTACTGAAAGTCACACATTAGACAAATGGAGGTGGAAGGATTCAAACTATCTTCTTTTGGCTACAGGAAGCAGTTTGTTAACAGCTCAGATACTTAAGTGCTAGACAATGCTAATTCACTTAAAAAGTTAACAAAATAACAAGTGTTGCATTTTTTCTGGATAATAACTAAGAAACTCTAATGAATGTCATTATTGACTAAATGTAATCCTCAGTAATAAAGGATTTAATGAAGGACAGAGTATAAATGAGGCAAAATCAAATATGCTTTGCAAAATCAGGGGCAGATAAGAGACACGCTACTATAATTCTAAAGTTAACAAAACAACAGGATTTACATCAGCCTGCATTTCCTGAGCAAGAACTGTGAAACTTTATTGACTGTCATTATTGACTGACTGTAAAATTCTCAGTGATTTATCAGAAAATTAAGATGTTAAAGAAAGTCTGGCATTTATTCCAGGGGAGTTAGGGATCTAAATTCTTAATGATCTGTTTCCTAGAGTTAAGAGTATAAGATCCGACTCTTTCTACCCATGTTGGTCCAATAAAAGATATTATAGAATGGGAAAATGGTACATCAGCACCCTGACTGGAGAATGAATGTTCTTCAGCAGGGTATTAATGTACAAATAATGTGGGCTGAAAAATGAGTCTGCCGCTTCATGGCAGCATATCAAGCTGCCATGGAGCTCGGACTGAAAAAAACGAATGATTGCCAATATTTTACACTCACTAAGCAGTGCTTTTGCTGTTTAGAGAGTGTAAAAAAAAAAAAACAGAAAAAAAAGTGTATATGTGTGTATGTGTATGAGTACGAATGCAGAAGAGACTATGTGTGTGAGAGATCAAGAGACAGTGAGAGTGATCTTGTGTGAGTGAATGCATGTATGAAAGGAGAGGAGACTGTGTCCATGAGAGATAGAGAGAGAGAGTGTGAGAGTGAGAGCAATCTTGTGTGCATATCTCTCAACTGTCCACATTTTTACAGAATGTTCAGATTTTGCCTCATATTTTTGCCTGTCCCTTATAAAATTTGTAGTTTTCTGAAGTTTTTGGCAGACCAGTGAGGAGTAAATTCACTAAATAATGACAGACATTTGAATTTTAGGCTATACTGTATATCCTTCAGGAAATATATTGTAATGCAAGACATTTTATTCTAGCAACATTCTAAGTTTATAAGAGCAATATTTAAAATTTGTCCCTGTTTTTGGGGGCTTTGTCCCCCCATTATTGTTGACTTTGCCCATATTTTTTGCGCTAAGAGGTTGAGAGTAATGCTTGTGTGAGTGAATGTAAGAAACGAGAGGAGACTGTCCCCGGGATTCAAGAAGCTGGGCGCAAAGACGGTTTTAGCCTTGCACCGAGCATCCTCACTACAGATGGCGCAGCAGCGCCATATGAATATGTATGAGGGCGCACCGCCGCACCCTCGACGTGCACAGGAAATGTGTGCAAGTGCAGGGGGCATGTACAAATGCTCTACGGAGGCGTAAACATGCCCCGACACTTGCAAAACCTACTATGCCTACTAGTAGAGCCCACCCCTAATAGTAAGTCAGTAATTCAGTTTCTGTGGATACCGAAATGTATGCTAAGCATACAAGAGTGTCCATGAACAGTGAAATAAAATCGAAGTAGTAAACACACAAGCACGTAGTGGAATGTTGAGCCCTATCCCTAGAACTTTCACAATTAGATTCCCTGTGTCCCTATTATACATTTAAATTGCTGCAATATTGAAGGAGTAAGCAAAGCACAGCATGTTTGTGTGTCGCTGCCCTCCGCCAAGCGTAGCTTACACATCATATTCATTCAAATAGAGAAAAACATGCGGAATCAACATAAATGTCAATAGTGTAGTGTTGAGAGCATCCACCTAACAAACAGGCTTTCTTGGTTCAAGCCCAACAATAGCACATACAATTTTCCACATGGAATGAATGTCGTTTTGTCATAAAACCGACATAAGAGTATCGCATGAGATATTTAACTTAAATATCATTCAAGCAAAGTGGCACTGTCATAATGAATAAGGTACTAGTAAGCAGGTGTAAGTTCAAATAAGCAGCAGTAAACACATATAAGTACCAGTAAGCAAGTCTGAGTGCGCTTGCGCGGGTTTAAGCAGTGTCCAGCATAGGAAATGTATATAAGTTAATACAGCTATATAATATATATATATATATATATATATATATATATATATATATATATATATATATATATATATATATATATATATATATATATGAAGAAAGAATGACGTAACAATAAAGCATACAAAAGGAATGAGAAGGGAATCAACAGCAACCCCAGTATTATACAGCTCTGTCAGCGTATGTCATATCAAGCTGGGCAGGAGTGAGCAAAGCACTGCTACTCACACCACAGGCAGGATATTACCAGTGGGAGTAACACTGTTGATCTGCTAAGTCTACTTTACACACAGAGGGTACTCCCTGGTGGGACTACCCAAAAATTGATAGACCATTTGGCCATCCGACCATTACACAAGCAAGGGCAGGTATGTTCAAGGAGTAAATGGTGGGAGAGCCTGAGAATACATGGGTTGGGACAACATATGTGTAGGGCCCCTAACACTAGGGGGAGGGCAATGTGTGGAGGTGTGTCATGGCTGCGATAACAAGTGGACAATGGATGGTATGCATGTATGTTGAACATGGGTGGGGTGGAGGAACTATGGGTATGAAATTATGGAGCCAGGCATGCCAGGGTTGGATGAGCTGGTTCTAATTGGACCACCCCATGGAGGTCAGCGAGTTCATTATAAGTATATATGCATACACACATGCAGCATCTATATGTAGAAGTACATTCTCTGTAACACAGTCATTCCATTTGCAGACATAAATAACATGAATGTGCCCTTACAAACCTCAACAGTAGATAGAATAATAGGTTGTGCAGAAGAGGGATGGGACGAAACTGATAAAATGCAGAAGTGTGTACAATGTCCAAAGTCAGTGCTATGCTAAAAAAATCAAATGTGAGGACTTTCCCACACATGGAATCATTCCTGTGATCTGCCTGCTACGGCAACGCCGATTACTAAACCAGTCTATTGTAAAAGAAATATGCTGAACACGTACATAATTAGGCTCTCATGTGTAAAGTGTGCATTACCACATAGTCATACTTATTAATTTATTGTAGTGTCATGTTAACGGGAGTAAGGATGTAATGAAGTATAGAGTCTAATCTTGACATAAACACATGTGTGTCCCATGTGGGACAACCCAAAAATTGCGAATAGTATTCTTTTGGTCACTCATGTCACCAATGTTTGTGGACTAAACGTTTGAGAGTTCTGATGATACGTGGAGTGAGTCAACTGATGGGATGGGTCTATAGGAGTAGGGAGTGACCAATGTGTAGTGGTGTGGATACACCGCAAATCCAACTGGAGAATGGGATGACTGCAGTGTTAGGGAGGCATTGGGGCGTGTGTTTAGGGAACCAGGAGCCATGGGTATATGGGTATATATTCAAATGAAGCAGCACAGCAATAGTGCATTGGTTAGAATAACCACCTAACGAACAGACATTCCCATACCAAATCCCACTGCATCACATACCATTTAACATCGTTAATCCATACATGAACATATTGCGACATCTGTCCGCTGTATACCCTGCAAAATATCAATTAAAAGTTAACTGGAGTGAAGTGTCAGTGTCATAATGAATAAGGCACTAGTAAGCAGGGTCAAGCATATATAAACACCAGTAAGCATGTGTAAGTGCATTTGCACGGGGTATGCATTGCTTTACAGACACACACACACACACACACATATATATATATATATATATATATATATATATATATATATATATATATATATATATATATATATATATATATATATATATATACACATATATATATATATATATATATATGTGTGTGTGTGTGTGTGTGTGTGTAGGCATGCAGATATACACAGATATATAGCTATGATAGGAAACAGCACACAAGAATGACATATGTTCACAGGCTATGCCAATGGAAGTGAGGGGTCCAAGCAAGAAACATGAAACACGTAGCATGACTTCCACCCCCCCCCCCCAGCTGGACACGGGAAACATACACACTAACAATGTAAAGAGTCCACTGCTCCCCAGACCACAGGCAGGATACAACCGGGGGGGGGGTATACAGTGCACCCATGAATTCTAATCTCGGAACACAGACAGGAGTGTCCCTTGTAGGACACCCCAAAAATTGGCAAGACCAAAAGAAGGTGATTGACCGAACATTCTAGCTGGGGTGTATAAATACTCAGAATACAAGGGTGGGAAAGCCTGATGACCCATGGGTCTAGACAATTGTATGAAATGGGTCCCGTGAAGTGGAGAGTGGGCAGCATGTAGTGGTGTGTCCAGAACAGACCAGGACAAAGAGTAAGGATGGGTGCTGTTGAGGAGGTGCAGGTGGGGGAACTATGAGTAGCTACTTATGGGTCTAGGTGTGCAGGTGTTGGCTGATGTGGGCCTATATGGCAGCCCTAGGGATGTAAACGAATGTGTTCATTGGGCAGAGGTGTCGCCCAACAAGCAGCCACAGCCACTACGAGTCCCACTGCAGCAAAGTGTAATCTATATGGCAAGGAACGGAATAATCAGATGTAGCTGTATATATGTAGAGGTATGTGTGTGTATATCTACCCATAGTGACATAGAGATAAGCCTCTCCCTCTCCGTAGTACAAATGTATACATACAGAGACAGAATACAGATACATACCCACATATAAATATATACATATGCAGCCACCCATAGACTCATATGTTGTTAGATATATATATATATATATATATATATATATATATATATATATATATACAGCAAAATATAAATATACATGGATGCATACATATACAGATACACCTGTATATAGTAATGTATATAGATATATATATGTGACTGTAAATATACACATGTATATAGCTAGGGTATGATACAGCAGTTATGAGTTACATACGTTCACAGGCCGTGCATATGGGGGTGAGGAGTCCAATAAACAAACGTGTAACATGTAGCATCAATCCCCCCCCCAGTTAGGCCGGTGAGACATACAGACACACAATAAAAGTAATCACACCACTACTTCCCAGACCACTGGCAGGATACTACCAGTGGGAGAGACCTGCCAGGTCTAAATCTTGAAACATAGACATCGATGTCCCTTGTGGGACACCAGAAATGAATGATCATCGGAGGCAGTCCCAGTAATGACTCATCAAACCAGGCTGTAGATGTACACGGACTAGTAGGTTGTGCAAGCCTGATAACCCATGGGTCAACACAACATACGACATGTGCTCTGACACGGGGAGAGTGGGCAGTGTGTAGTGGTGTGTTTATACCCCACGTGCACCCACAGTAAGGATGAGTGCTGTAGAGGAGTGGCAGGTGGGGGAACTATGGGTATGCAATTATGGGCCTAGACATGCAGGTGTTGGCTGGTGCAGTCATATTAGGACCACCCCGGGGATGTAAGTAATATTCCAAAATGGGCATAGCTGACGCCCATACCTCTCAACCCCTAAGAGCAAATCCACTGGACAGGACATAAACCACTGGGGGAACAAATAGGGACCATACCTCTGAACTGTCCCCGATTTCCAGGGACGTCTCTGATTTTGACTCAATTTCTAACTCTGTCCCACTTAATCCCTCCTAAAATGAGTGACATTTGGAGGAAAGGTGTTGAATTACACATAATGAATAACGACAACAATTAAGAGTCATAAACATCATTTACCTCAGAAAATGTGAATTAATTCATATGCTCTGAGTCTGTCAATGTGTCAGGTTAATAGCACCAATAATTTACATGTGTCCCTGATGTTGTTATGCAGTGCCCCTGATTCAGTTTGTATTTTTCCCCAATCGTATGAGAGGTCTGATAGGGACAGAAAGCACATATTCCACTGACAACCTTAGAAAGATGATAGAATATTAGGAATGCAGTAGCATGACTCGGCTGAAGGACGTGGGTTGCAAAACCCAATTACTTGTTTGTATTGAAGAGTGTCAGTTCCCATGTATAAGCCAGACAGGTGCAGATTGTAAGAGGAACACACCAATAATATGAATCAAATTCTGGACAGGCTGCGGATTCCGTACAGTCGAACGGCATGCTGTCACCTAATGGGCAGCCGTTCCCGATACTGTAGGCATGTAATCTGATGTAATAGGCATCACAAGGTAATATCGTAGTCTTCACTCCCACCCAGGGGTGTGAGTGTCAGATGCAAACACCAAATGCAGTGGATTTGCAAGTGTGGGAGCAAGCGGGTATAAGCCTGTTTGGCCGCCAGTATGTGAGTATTACACTGGTAAAGCTATGTAGAGGCTAACTGAGTGTAAGAAACTGTAACCGGAGGTAAGCATTGCTTAGCTCCGTGCAAACCCACGCACACCCGCTCACAACTGCTTTAATGTGCCTTAATCACTCCATATCTAACGGCCTTGTTCTGCCCAGCAACAAAATAAATGGTCTCTTCAAGGCTCGAAACCAGGACCCTGAACACACAGCTGTTGTGATTTACCACTAAGCCATGGCAGATATACAGACACCAGACCTTATCACAACCATATCATCCAGCGCAGTCATTCAACAGTATAAGAGATGTATTCCATCATGTAGATGTATGTGTGAGTGTTTATGTCTAGATATAGATACATACATATATATAGATATATCAGGAACATCCCATGTGACAACAAAGCATTACAAAGGAATGAAAAGGGAAACACCAGCAATGCCTGTGTTATGTAGTGGTGTTGTACTATGTAATATCAAGACTCCCTCAGACAGACGTGTAATTCATACACGCAAACATTTGTACATTGGCCATATACATCGCTCTGTGCATGTTATTTACATTAACACAACAGTTCCTGTCCAATCATTATGTGAGAACTGTACTCTTGCAAGGTGCTGTGTGTGACATCATCATCATGATAAAGGTAAATGGGGTAACCATAGAGGGACCGGTAGTGTTGGGTGCACAATAGGATCATCCGCATAATGTGTACCTGGAACATTTAGGAGTCATGTGCATACTAGGATCATGTGCCTGAGAGACAGGGGTGAGGACAACTGGAGTATGTTGTGATGCATATTAAAAGGGTTACATGTGTCCAGTGGACACATGTGTGAAATGGACAGCTATGTATGGGGCAAATGTTGTTCTAGGAACTGATTGGCCTTTTGTTTCTGTAGGGTGACAGTAGGATGTGGGGGAAGGAGAGTAGGTATGCTCGTGGAGGATAGGTAGGTTAGGATGACAGACAAGATAGCATACAGGGTCAGTATATGACACGTGGGGGGATACACCTCAGATGGTGAGAGGTGTTTGGCAGTCACAAGCCCATGAGCCCCCAGATGGAAACAGTGGGACGGAGGTCCGCAGCCATGGGCAGCGACCACTGTACCAAAACAGCTGCAAAGGTGGCAGTGCTGGGGGCTGTCTAGGAGGGGCAGCCTCACCATGTAAATGTGACACTCTGCCCTTGAGCTGGCATATATGGCCTCAAAACCCCTTATTGAGCCCCCTATGCACCACGTCCAGGACTGTATGACAGCGGACATGTTCCTGTCTGGACCTGCTCCCAGTGGGGACAAGCCCCATCCTCAGTGGGGTACCACCAGAAGTTGGTGTAGAGCCAATAGAGGTGGAGATCTAAGGCTGGGCCCCAGATGTGCTGGTGCCCAGTGCCATGGCCAGCTGAATTGGGACAGAAGGTTCTGCCAGGACCTCCAAACCCATACAGCCTATGGTGTTGCAGTTTAAACACAGATATGGCTTAGTAATAGTCAACAGCATTCAGGATTACTTATAACAGCATGCATAGATATGACCATCAACCCAACACAACAGATGGTATACATTTGCAGAGGGAGCACAACACATGCATATATACTGCATGACATCTGCACAAAGTGTAGAAGACTTATGACTGCAGCTATGAACAGTGGCCCATTATTGGCATGTCACTGAGAACCCCAGACAGTGTCTGTCATACCAGTGTTTTATGTGACATATGCCCAATCAGGGATGCGATGGCAGTAACTCATCACTATCACCATGTACTGACTGCAATCCTCACACTATACTCCTGCAGTTCACAGATGTGTGTTCAGTGAGTAACACAGGAAACAAATAGTTCCACACACTGACCAATCCACAGATGGCACTACAGATGGGGGTACCTCACAAACAGAGCACTGTCTTGTCAGTTTTAAAACATGCAGAATAGCCATTACCACACACAACTTGTTAAACAGGCAGTAGTCTCAATGAAGCATAGCTACACTTACATGCTGTAGTCATGTCTGGCACATCACCTTCCTGTCTTTAGGCTATTTCCCACTGTGTATGTTGTTTGAGGAACATCCAGATGTCATCTGTGATGCCATTTACCAAACACCAGATCCAGGTACCACTCACAGTGACTGCCATTGGCAAACACCAACATGATGTTCCTAGATATTGTACTGTGTTTTTCATGCGATTGGCTATGGGAACATCATCACAGCTGTTCCACATGCAATCAGCTAAAGGAGGATTGCAATAGGTGGACAGGCCATCACCTGATCATGACCATCACTTGCAAAACACAAGCTGCTGCTGAGCAGGTGTACACCTCCACATCCACCAGAGAGTGTGTGGGAGGGACGGAGAGAGGCAAAGTACATCAGAGAAGGGCTTGGAGACTAAAACCTAAGCATCGTCTGTCACACACCTACCAGTACAGGGGTTCAAACCCCTGACTGACTAGTCATTACTATTACAAGTGCATGCATTCACTCCATGTGCCACAAGGCTGACATGCTGGTGTGCTGTAAGAACATATATGTGTGCTGGTGAGCGACATCTGCAACAGAGATATAGTAGACATACATTAGGTGTAGTACACATGTCTGTCCACTTGAACGGATGTCATTGTCAACACAACCACACTCTCTAATGGACTCACATTGACACTCTTTGCCAGGCCCACAAATACACTTCCAAACTACTTAGTTTGCCACACTGCAGTAATGCACAGGTACTACATACACCACAGGAGATATCCAGATGTTCTATGGGCTAGGGCATGTGAACATGTTTGACATCTGTCGGTATGCCAATGGGAGTTATACTGTGAGTGACTGTGGTTGGGAGCATAATACCCCACATGCAGCCACAAGGTGCCAGTACTGACATACATGTATGCATTGCTTCATGGGTGTGTAGTGGTTGGCTGTGCAAGATGGCTGTACAAGGCTGGGCAAGGGGTAATCTTTGGCATCACTCCACCCGACAATGGTGTGCAGTGTGGTACAGGGGTGTAGTGTCTGCAATGTCCCACACAGATGGGTATTGTATGAACTGTCCTGACATCCTGGTTACTATTGTGTATGGCCATAGCTTTGCAATGCATGCCATGTCTGTGTTTGATAGTCCTTGACATGGACATTGCCTGGGATGTGCACGTCCCACAATAATGTACAGTGACATGTACAGGTGTACCTGGTTTGGCTGGCACATGCTGTGTACACAGACTGTAATCCACTGATATGCCAATACTGGCCTGGTGTGGCAGGACCTGCTTATAGACAGCAAGTTGACCCTGCACCTGCATTGATAGCATGATACAAGTATTCCCTGGTGTCAGTGGCATTGGTCCATACAGGGCACATGTGTAAGGCATTGTATGGCCTCTGTGGATCACATTTGATAGCATCACATATGTTGCAGGCATCCAGTAGGGAATATAGTGAAGGCACATTGTCCACAATTATGTGCCTATTGTACTGCTGTACAGGGTGCCATGCCCTCTGCAGCCCACTGCAATCACACCATGCCTACTATCTGTCATCAATGTGCAGTGTACTAGCAACATAGCGGGATGTTCTAGGAAAGTGTGTTTGTGTATGACACATGAGTTCAGGATGTATTCCGGGTAATAGTAGGGTTCCATACTTTGCTCACCAGGCCTTTTGCCAGATGTAGGGGTATGGCTTGCCAACACAGTCCCTTGGCTGACTGACATCTGTACTCCTCGTGAGGTGGACATTGTGACATATAAGATGGACACCATATAGGAAAACTACAAAATCCACTCCCCAACATGTCCAGTGGTTAGACACTCACAGCCATCTCCACACAGGCTCTGGCAGTCAAACATACACACACACCTGCCATGTCTTGGAATGGAACCCCTACCTAACTAGTGTATCACACTACAGCATTACGCAGTTACAGCATGCGCTACAGAGATTACTGGGTTACAGCAGTCCCATAGGTGTATGTCTAGGTGGGTGACATCAGCAGGATTGCCAAAGGTGGTCTTGTGAATTGTAAAGAGTGTGCATACTCTAAAAGGCATTGTTACTTTCTCAGGCAGACAGACAGACACATACACACACACAGTTGGTCTCTCTTGGAACAGAACCCCTACCTAACTAGTTTATCACACTACAGCAATATGCAGTTATAGCATGCACTACAGAGAATACTGGGTTACAGCACTAATAGAGGTGTATTCCTAGGTGGGTGACATCAGCAGGATTGCCAAAAGTGGTCTTGTGAATTGTAAAGGGTGTGCATACTCTAAAGAGCATTGTTCTTGTCTCAGGCAGACAGAAACACACACACACACACAGTTGGCCTTTCTTGGACTAGAACCCCTACCTAACTAGTTTATCACACTACAGCAATACGCAGTTACAGCATGCGCTATGGAAAATACTGGGTTACAGCAGTCCTAGAGGTGTATTTCTAGGTGGGTGACATCAGCAGGATTGCCAACGGTGGTCATGTGAATTGTAAAGAGTGTGCATACTCTAAAAGCATTGTTTCTTTCACAGGCAAGCAGACACACACACAGTTGATTTGTCTGGGATTAGAACACCTACCAAACTAGTTTAACACACGACAGCATTACACAGTTACAGCATGCACCATGGAGATTACTGGGTTACAGCAGCCCCAGAGGTGTATTTGTAGGTGGGTGACATCAGCAGGATTGCCAAAGAAGGGCATTCCAAGAGTACTGTGAGTTGTACATGTCTGTTACCTGCGTGTACCCGCTGCTTACTGTCACAAAAACACATTTACACCTGCTTACAACTGCCTTGTGCACTCCTAATTGACAGTATAAACAAGGCTTGCAGGTCTTGAACCCTGGATCATGCACACTGAGGTCACTGGATGTACCACTAAGCCATCTGGATTGTATATACATGTTGCATGAAGTCTATAATGCACATCCTACTACAGGAATTCCACAGTACTGAAAACAAATGGGACAGTCACTTTGTGTACATATGTACAGTACCCTTGAATGTACTGTACTCTGTGAAACAACAAAGACAAGTCTACATCTGTACAACTGTCATAACTATATATATATATATATATATATATATATATATATATATATATATATATATATATATATATATATATGCACCTACGGGATCTGTACACACACACATATATATATATATATATATATGCATATACACAGACACAGCTCTATATCTATATATATATATATATATATATATATATATATATATATATATATATATATATATATACACACGTCTGAACACCCTTTGTCACACAGAAGGGTTCCAAAGGAACTAATGTGTACACAAAACAGAGGCATTTCTTGTGTATTAACATTTAAATCATAAGCAGTTCACCAGAGAAATGATGGTTGTTGTGTATGTAGAGTTTGGGGTAGGGAATAATGGCTAATGTAATCTACCCTGGGGATTATGGAGTTAGGGTGGGAAATGATAGGTATGGACCTACACCCCAGCGACCACTTCTGTGTCACTGCTTGACAGTGGCACAAGAAAATAACATACCCAACTGTAGTCATGCTTGACTGTGTATTCTTTACCATTCCTAACTATGTAATACTTTGTAGACATCGGTCACCACAGATGGCTACCATGGTGTGCTAAAAGACATTACACATGTGTATGCCTGGCTACAGGGTAGTCACACACACAAACACACACACACTTGCCAGCATTGTGCATACACGTCTAACCTATGTAAAGGTAACTAGTACAGTGGTATGCAGTTGGGGTATGTGCCACAGAACACATACAATTACACTTATTCTGATTCCACTTCTGAGCTGAGTGACATCACAGGATTGATTACTTGCAGTGGGGAGGGGGGAAGAGAGAGGTTTAGCAGTTGACAAGGATAAAGGCCACTGCAAAAGGAGGTATCTCTTTGGAATGCAGCAAAACTCGCTGTCATGATAGGATGCAGACACAAATGCGCACACAACACCACACTCAGCCATTTGCTGACACACACACTCAGGCATTTGCTGACACACATACACAGAAACACACTCAGCCATTTGCTGACACACACACTCAGGCATTTGCTGTCACGCACACAGTTGCCAGTGGTCGAATCAGAACTCCTACCTATCTACAGATCACTATTACAGTACTATGCAGTTACGAGACGTGCCACAGAGATTACACATGCTGAGGCAGACTACCCTTCTACGATTGAGGACAACAACAGGGAGACTGACAGTCATGAAGTACATAGATGTAGACCGGTGTGTTTAAAGTTGGTGTCCATTACAACCTGTATGCACAAACAAGACACATCATCTGCAGGTAGGCCTGAGAGGTATAGTTGTAACACAACAGGAACCTGAACTGGAGTATGGCCATCTGTGGAATGGACAACTACTATGACTATACAGGGTTACAGTGGGCATACTCATACACTTAGTAGCACAGGGCCATTTGCGATGCACTATGACTACAACTACACAAGGTTATACTGGGCATGCTCATACATTTAGTAACAAAGGGCTTGTTGGATGCACTGACTCAAATTACACAAGGTGGCAGTGGGCACGCTCATACACTTAGTAGCATAGGGCTGTTTAGGATGCACTCCAATTCTAACCACTGAAGGCCACAGTGTGCATGCTCAAACACTTACATGTACAGAACACATTGTAATGGACTCCTATTGTAAATACACAGGTTTACAGCTAGGTACATCTTACCTGTAAGTATATATGCACATCATACTGGTTTACTACCTGATACCTGTATGTGGCCCGTATATTATATATCTGTGTCTCTGCTGTGTGATACACATGCATACATGTACATGAAGTACTGACATATATATGCTAAGTATACACATTCATGCATGTGTGGACGTGACAGACAATAGGTTACCTGGGTCGCACAGGCAGATGCTACCTACAGCATGTGTCACACACCTTGCTGCCCTGAAAGGCATATATTGATAGCAGGTTGTGGACAGTGGCATTATACGTGGAACAGTGGCATGTGGAAGCATAATGTGTAAGCCACCTTGTGTAATGATACTGAGGTGCAGGAGTCAAGATGACCTCTCCCGGCTGTGTTAGTAGTTGTCATTATTAGCAGGACTGCTACCCAAATATATCTCACATTAGTCATATACCCAAGTTCTGCTGCTGTCCGTTACCTTACATGAGGCATTTGCTACCAAGCACATTAATGCCATGTGCAGTGATGTCATGGTACAGGTGGCAACTGCTAGACCAAAACAATGAGCCAGTGTCCTGCTGTTATTATGAGGTTGTCCAGTGTCTGTCATTCCGGGCTGTCATGACCGAACAATGAGCCTTCAACACAGAGCACATGCATCCATGTTGCACATGTGTGTGGATAATATCTAGGTCACATTTACCCATATAGCCGCATTCCAAGGCAAATGTCCTACACACAGAAGTAACACCCTGCCACCTACATGACAATTGCATTGGATGCTTATGCTAGCCAGTGCTAGATGTGTGGCTTTAGTAATCCATTTGCTCAATGTAGAACCTACAATGGGGAATACTGACATCTGTGCCGTGAGGAACACCTGGCTGAAGGCTCTGTAGTGCACAATTGTGCTACCACCATATAACTCAGATCCAGACATGTGGGCCATAACAGTGGTATGGAACATTCCAGGTAGTGGTGTACACATATTCATAAAGGCTACTCACATATAAAGACCAGTACTCCGACATAACGTGTCACAGATGAGTTAGGTACAGGTGACAGTGGCAAATGCTGCATTCTAGGTTGTATCCTCATATACATCCACCACCTTGTTCCCAGACTACCAACACACATCCATATGTGGTATGACATAGTATGGTAGACCACCAGATAACCCTCAATTGGTGGACTGTACGTAGGCCTACAGCAACTGTGCAAAGTACCCATGTACAGACACAGCTGCATAATGTGTTATGCAATGCAATAATACCACTGTTTGTAACCAGCTCAGTTGTACACATACCAGAGTCCCTCAGATGTTGTCAGCATTAACACAGTCAACTGTTGCTGTACACCAGTAAACAACACCCTCATGGTTGGATATGACCTAACCGTACCTGCCCTGGATATGTACATCCCACACTCATACAACATAAATTACATTACCATAGCTTTCGTTTTCCTTTCTACATACAGGTGGCTACAGTCATTACAACATGCACATGGCAGATAGCATGCTAACAGTACATAAGGTTTGATATATATGTTGACAGAGGCAATATCCCCTCTCTACTGGTCACCCATGACACCTATCATATCATACAACACCCCATGTGGCATGTATGTCTTTAGACATGTCCACCTAATGCAATGCCTACAAACATACCCAAATAACAGGACCATACGACCTATATAAGGCCTGTATTGACAGACTCAGGGAAATCCAGCTCTGCTCTGTATGTTCCTGAGTAGTCACAGGTGATATGTTCATGACATGTACAGCTATGTGTGGCCACAGCTCCTACATATACCCCATGTCAACAATTGCAAGCCATGCATGCTGTATGCTGTCTGGACATTAGCCTTAGTACCACAATAGCCAGTACATGCTGGGGTGAGATGTTTATAAGCCACAGACCTCGCACATGCTTGAATGACTGTACTGCTTAGCTCTAACAGAGCACATTGCTGGCACTCTTCCAGTACACATGAGATGTGTGTGGCAAATATGATGTGCTCACTGTTGACCATTACAGTGCCCTCGCTTCACCATGGCACTGTCAAGTAACAGTTTGTAGGAGCATGACATGGAATAATGCTGTGTGTGTCTCACTGATATGTGCTGTTGTAATATATGTACACTTGCCTACTCGGTGAAAGTGATGGTGTCCTACCAGTACATGAATACAACATCCATTATGGTGTAATGCTCGGCTATGTTTCACACATGGCATAGGGAAGGTGTGGAATGCATCCTGTTGACCTGCTAGTGCACGTACTAATGTAGACCGCATATGTGTACATGTATTTATGTTTGTGTAGATTCCATGTGTGTGCAGTGTCTAATGTCTGAAGGTGACTGTTGTCTTAGTACATCATGCTGTTGCAATACAGCTTCAACATTGCCAACTGTATATGGTGATATGCTCTAAGTACAGTAAGCCGTACATGAGGTATGGACAGATGTTTTGACATGACTACTAAGTGGTGGGGCTTCTTTGCAGATGAATGATTACTGAGGACAACTCACTGGTGTGTTACAACCAGTCCTACAATAATTAGTGCACCTGCTAAGGTCAGGTTTTGTTAATTGAAGTGGAAGACAGACAATGTAGAATGCTGTAAGGGTGACACTGAAGGCAAGCCTCATGACACCTGTAACAGTAATACCTTCCTTGTGCATATATTGTGCATATATCAGCACAGTTGTCAAAGGAAAGAGTCAGTAAGCATTGTACCGGATGTGATAGTGCTGTACTTCTGTAGTACCTATCATGAGATAGGCAGGTGTTTGGTTCACAGTACTGGCATGTGTGGGTGTGTGTGTGTCCATATATGTCACGTATGGTTGGGAATACATCCCACATGTTATCACTCTCCTGAACACTGTTGTTGACACCAGTACAGAGTGAAGTGTAGAAAGAAAGGCATAGGCAGGTGGTTAAACCTCACACATGTAAAGTGTCTGTATGTGTGTGACATAGGTGTATATCTTTGTGAATGCCAGTGTGTGTGTGTGTGTGTGTGTGTGTGTGTGTGTGTGTGTGTGTGTGTGTGTGTGTGTGGTTGTCCATGTGTATGGCTGTCCAGTTCCTGGAGTGAGGCTGTATTTTACCATAGTGAAATATTAATACCCCCTCCCCATCCACTCAATGCAATCTAGCATCCCTGTTGATATCATCAATCATAGATAGGCATACTAACCACCTGTTAACATGTACACCCTGGGGTGTGACCTGTTGTTACATAGCCTACTGATGGACCCCTCTCCCCACATACACTCACTGCACTGTAGTATCCCTGTCGATGTCCTCGATCTTAGGCCATTCCAAATACCTGTACATATGTAATCTCCGTGGTGCGGCTTGTAATTGCATAGTACTATAATGATGATATACACATAGGCAGGGGTTCTCATCCAAACACTGGCAACTATGTGTGTGTGTGTGTCAGAGTGTGTGTTACTGTGTCTGTGAATCCCTGAGTGTGTGGGTGTGTCTGTGTTTGCATGCTGTCATGGCAGTGGGTATTACCGCTTCCCAATGAGAAGCCACTATTTCCACTGACCTTTACCATTGTCATCCGGCATAAAACTCTTTTACCCCCTCCGCACTCCAGGTAACTATACCTGTGATGTCACCCACTATGGATGCGATGGCTCTGAACACAGTAGCTTACTACACAACTATCATGCTCTTGGATCATTAGAACAGTAAACATAATTGAAACATGGGAGAATATAACTGTGATGTGGAAGCTACAAAATAACAATGTAAGAAACTTCTCTGTGTGGAAGATTTTCAGTCCATATATTTCTAGTTAATCACTGTATATTAATCAGATCAGACAATAGTAGTAGAAGTAGTGAACGTAAACTCGTCAAGTCAAAACAAAACAAAACAAAAAGTAATAATAGAAAATATATAATTGTACAGCATTACTATGTATTTGAAAGTAATCCAAGCAAGGCAGGCAGTCTGTTTCCAGTTGAAAATCGTTTATTAAGTACACAGACAGGCAATCCAAATAAAACAAAAATAGAGTAATAATTTCCTCACAAGCTTTCTAAATATATACATATATACTTTTTATCAGGCATGGGAGTGGTTTATTGTGCTGTAAAACAAAGTGTTATTGGTACACATGTTAAATTCACATCCCTTCCCCCATCAGTGTGACATTTGAGCTGGTCCTGCCCTACTTAGTGGCTGTCATAATAATATATAACCCTTATGTATTTTAAATAAAATTATATAATGATGTGGTACCTCTTATTTAACCAAATTATTAAGTAGATTATTAAGTCTGTGATTTTATCCAAGACAATATACAACATGGCTGGAAATATATCAACCTTAGTTCATTTGGCAATCAAAAAATATATATAAATATATACATATACATTTTGCATGTAAAAATCAATTTCTATTTTCATAACCTATTGTTAACAAAGATCGCTTTCGTCCTTCTAGACTTCTTCAGGTCTGTGTACAAGAACCCTAAAAACCTATATAATTGTATAATTAGTTAGTATTGTTATTACACATCATTTTGAATAAAGTGGAAAAAAGAACCAGAAAAAAATAAAAATAAGAAAAAAATGTATGTATGAAGACGGAAACAAAATATACACTTAAATTTCAACTGATTTAAAATGGTATTTAAAACCAGTTTGTAGAATAAAATAAAATAAAATACAATTAGTCATGTAAACAATGTGGCAATTTTCTGTGTTCCAGTGCACTTTTAATTGAACAGTAATAGTTTAGTCCAGGCTTCCTAAAAGAGTTCAGCTTTAATTGCCACATGAGTTCATGTTTCTTCAGAATATTCGGGATGTCTCCTTCAAGATCACCCATGTCTATGTGATCCAGGATCTGGAACTTAAAACCTGTGTGTCTTTTATGAAGAGAAAGGTGTTTGGCTAGTGCATTATGTTTACATCCAGAGTGGATTTTTGACAGATGACATGAAATCCTATGCTTGAGTTTATTTACAGTCTTGCCCACATAGAAGGCATCACATTCATTGCACTGTGCCCTGTAAATTACTTTTTTAGTGTTACAGTCACCCCCTGCACTGGTTTTAATGATCTTCTTTAAATAAGGGCAATAAAAACTATCACCTTGCTGTATTAATATAAAAAATGTACAATTACTTTCACATCTTTTAGTGCTTTTCTCACACGGTCTAGGTTTAAATTCAACAAAACTTCTAATGTTCCTGGCCTTCCTATAAACAAATGATGGGGCTTCACCTAAGATGTTAATCAGAAAAGGGTTTCCTGTGATAATGTCCCAGTTTTCTTCAATAATATTTTTGATACTGTGATAATCCAAAGTGTATGTCAGGATGCAGCTATTTTTGCATTTGTTATTCTCTGTGGAATTACTTAACATTTTTCTACTGGGGAGGTTGAGTGAAGGTGCTTCAGTCCTTTTCAGTTCTATTATGGGTTCCAGGACGTTTTTTAACATCTGACTTTCATAGCCTCTCACTAGAAAATCATTCTCTAAGTTGTTCAGGTTTCTCAGAAATGGTTCCATCTCTGTGGTAATTCGAGCTAATCTATAGCCTTGGGACTTCACTACATTATACTTGTTTTTTGTAGGATGTAGACTTTTACTGTGGAGTAATAAGTTAACCCTCACTGGTTTTCTGAATAGATCAGTGGTGATTCTGTTATTGTTGGTGTCCTTGGGAGACAGGAGAACCAAACAGTGGACAGGGGTGAGGGAAATACAGTACCTGGGCAATCCCGACTGGAACCCCGACTACAACCCACGTCCCAGGCAAAGACGGAGGAACTAGCCACAATACGCTTTCCCCCAATTTACTAGCATTTTGCTAGCTTTATCTAGTTGCCCCTTACTACTAGCATTTCACTAGGTTTATCTAGTAGCCACCTGTAAACTAACTACGTGGCTTCCCATCCGAGTTACTCGCTTTCTATAATGGGAGAGCCCCATCGAGGCTTCCAACTGTAAACTATCTACGTAGCTTCCCATCTGAGTTACTCACTTTCTATATTGGGAGAGCCCCATTGAGGCTTCTTCTTAGTGTTTATCTGTGAGCCCCTTTAGGAATTCTTTTTTTTTTTTTTTTAGCGCCTTTTTTACCTATCCATACCGAGCTTGGTCAAAGCGCCACCATAGCGTGTCTCAACCCATGTGCAATCCCTTACACACGCTGAGAGACATTGCTCTTGCTCGCAATTCAGCCAGCTCACCTGTAGCCTAAACTTTGTTCCCTAAAAGTGGCTTTTAACACCTGACCAACGTATAAAGTCTACCGACTGTTGGTAGAAGGCTTCATTTTTCTCTCCTTTCTATTACTCCACCATGCACAGACTGACACCATAGGTTAGCAATAGGTAACGGAAGAAGCTCCCACAAATGTCTTTTATGGTTCCCTTGATAAATCATTTTGCCCCGCTTAGGTATGTACACAATATATTCTTTGCTTAGGCAGCCCTTGCGCAAGACAATTGTCTAGTTCTTGTTTTTTTTCCCCCTATTATACCATGTTTTATGTTTAAAGAGCTGTACTTTACCTCAATTGGCTTTTTATAGATGTTTATTCTACTAAGAAATATTCTACTATTTGGATTTTCTCTGCCTACCAGATTATGAGTTGAATGTTTAAAGTTCTATGCTCTTTATACATGTTTAATCTGCCTAGAAATATTCTATTATTTGGATTGCTTCTGCCTACCAGATTGTCAGTTGAATGTTTACAGTACTATGCATTACCTTAATTGTCTTTCTTAATATGCCTTATCTGCCTGTTTGAATAAGTACCCTGTCTGCCTAGTATTTGGGGAAAAGACTCAGCCTTCTACAGATTTCTGCCATTGATACTTCTAAAATAGTGCTCTAGAGAGACTTATAATTCTAGGTTGTGTATAAGACTGCTTGGACTCATCTTTTGCTTGTATAACTGTTTAGATAACCCTGGTAGAATATATTGTTTGAGTTACTTTTAGATAACCCTGGCAGTATACAATGTTTCTGTCTCTTTTTTAGATAACCCTGGCAGAATACAATGCTTCAGTTTCTGTTTTAAATAACTCTGGCACCATATAATGTTTCACTTTTTCTATATTCATGCTAGTCTCTGTTTCTAAAGACCTTGTGCTCGCTATCTACCTACAAGATTAATTTTACATCCTTTTCCTTGAATTCTGTATTTATTTACTACATTCTTGTATACTTTTCCTTTCCTACTAAATTTTCCCTCTTATTCCTTCCCCTCTTTGCCAGGTTTTAACCTTTTTATGAACCTAACCTAGACTTTGTCTCCTCTCATTTTACAGTTCCTCTCTTCGGAAGCTCACCACTGAAGCTCCCTTCCCCACCTCAATCCAAACACAGAATATCACCTGTATCACCTCTGTGAATTCCCTGGAACTTGCCTGCTTGACTGAACTATAGAACTCCTGAAGACTGCCCTAAATTATTACTGCTTGAATGTAGGTAGCATCAAACCATCTATTGTGTCTATACTACCTACTTAGTAACTGATTTACTTTTGTCTGATCTCCCTTGTAGGTGATTCAGCAGCCTGACCATACCTGACTCCCTCAGCGACCACCTTCCTATCTTCGCTAGACGTCTTCCTTGTCCCTTACAAGTCACTCATAATTATATCACTACCCAATGTCATAGAAACTTTAACCCAGAAGCTTTCTCTGACACCCTAAAATCACTTAACTGGTACCCCTTAAAAACTCTACCACTTGAAAATGCAATCACTCACTTTAATACTACCTTCCTAAACCTTCTAGATACTCATGCTCCATTAAAAACCAAAAGAATAAAAAGGCAAATCCACCCCCTGGTTAACTATAAACACCCTAACCACCACGCGACTTAGAGTCAAAGCCTGGACACAATATCAAAAGAACAAATCTACATCTTCCCTCAACGAATACAAAACTCTTCGTAATTCAGTTAAAAAACGTATCTCTGCAGACCGTCGTAACTACTTCACCCGACTTCAAAGCAACCTCAAAACCAACCCTCAAAAGTTCTGGAGAGGTATAACTACCCTCTTAAAATCCGGGAACACAGAAAACCCAATCCCTTGCCCAAATATAGATGACACTGATCTTGCTACCCAATTCAACTCTTTCTTCATAGACTCTATTTCTAAACTTACCTCTTCTTTTTCAAATAACAATCCTTCTCCTACCTCCACTTCCCCTCAGGCTTCTCCCCCTCCAACATCTCCCACTTCTCCTCTTGCTTCTCCCCCTCCAACTTCTCCCACTTCTCCTCAGGCTTCTCCACCTCCATCTTCTCCCACTTCTCCTCATGCTTCTCCTCCCTCAACTTCTCCCACTCATTCCCCACCCCCACCATTCTTCATCAAACCTATTCCTACATCCACCATAAAAAACTCCTGCAGAAACTAAAACCATGCACCAATGCCCCTGATAACATTCCCTCATACTTCCTTAGCATAGCTACTGAAGCCATTGCCCTCCCTATCAGTATCCTAATTAACCGCTCAATCCAAGAAAGTATTGTTCCTCAAATCTGGAAAAAGCCTACATCATTCCACTGCATAAAGGTGGAAGCAATACTAATATTACCAACTTCCGTCCTATCGCCATCCTTTCCCCCATTTCAAAAGTCCTAGAGAAATGTATCCATCTTCAACTCCTTCCCCATCTCCTGGACAACAATCTACTAACTCCTACACAGCATGGGTTCAGACCCTATCATAGTACTATGACTGCCCTCCTATCCTTCCTTGAAGCTGTGAATAAAGCTAGAGATTCCGGCCTCACTGTATCTACCATTCTACTCGATCTCTCTATAGCCTTCAACACTATCTCTCATAACCTACTTCTTACTAAGCTAACTAACCTAAACCTTTCTCCCTCTTCCCTCTGTTGGTTTTCTAGCTATCTCTCCAATAGGCAACAAGCCGTCAAGTGGTAAAAAGCCACCTCCTCCTTCCTCAACACCTCCACAGGTGTCCCACAAGGTTCTATTTTGGGCCCCCTCCTCTTCAATATTTTCATTAATGACTTTTTCCGCTATATCCCCCTTGCAAACATTATTCAATATGCAGATGACTCCACAATCATCTGTGCTGCCTCATCCATCCCACCTCTTTTAAAACACACTCAAGATGCCTTCTCCACCACAGAACAATGGATGAAAGACAACCATCTTGCACTCAATGCTGCTAAAACTAAACGTATGATATTTACCCCCTCCAAAACTAATAACCTTGATAGAAATTTATTCTCCATCTCCAGCCAAAATAACACATCTCTTGAGCTGGTATCTGAAGCTAAACTGCTAGGGGTCCAAATCGATGACACGCTCAAATTCAACTCCCATCTACTACTAAATATAAAAAAACCCCACCAAAAACTAGGCATGCTCTACCGTCACAATCGGTTCCTCACCTCAACTACCAAAATTACTCTCTCTACCACATTTCTCCTTCCCTCCCTTCTCTATGGTGCCCCTCTTCTAACAAACCTACAATCTTTTCTGAAAACCAAACTGTCCTCTTGTTCCAATAAAATAGCCAGATTCGCCACCAGTAACAAATCATCTACCCATCACTGTGAACCTCTCTACAAACTCAACTGGCTAGAGCTTCCCAACTACTTCTCCTACACTCAGCTCACCTATGCACATAAAGTCATATTCCAGCCATCCCTCTGTCCCTCTCTCTCTACTACCTTTAAAATGCATCAAACACAAAGACTTCTAAGATCTAACAATCAAAACCTCATAGAAGTTTATAGACCCCTACACCCTCCAGGACCAAACCTCCTGTCCTTCTCACTAGCACGCCTATGGAACTCCCTTCCCCCCTCCATTCGTACAATTGCGAGCCTCCCATACTTTAAAAAATCACTACACTCCCATCTAACATCCTCATGGGAATGCTCCTGTTCACACCCCTCATAACCTACTCTCTACTCCCAACACTTTTTCCTCCTTCCTTTTTCTCAATTCCCAGCTAGCAAATTCATGCTTGCTTCTAGCATACAACTCCTTATTTGTACCTAGTAATTTTTAGTAAAATACACAAAAAAAAACATATATACTACTTCTAACTTTTAACCAGAAATTCTAGAATGTTTTTCTCTATAATCCTCATGTAAACTATGTGTGGAACATAATCTTTGTATAATCTGTATGTGGAACATAACCTCTGTATAATCTTTATGTGGAGCTTTTCTCCCCAGGACTCCATTGAAAACGGGTTCTTTAGGCCCAATGGACTATCCTGGTTAAACAACTGCAAATAAATAAATAAATAACAGGTACAATAGCAACAACAACAGGTACCACAATAACAGGTGCTCTACTTATCTGGAACCACTCTATTAAAGCACTGACTGTAGAGGAAAAAAGTGTGTTATCCAAAGGACTTACTTTTGTACCAAGCTGCAGGAGTGAGGTTGCTCAGGTACTGATAGACCTTAAAATGTTTGTGAGGAAGCTCAACTTAAGGGTACAGTTTCATGGCAAAAGTAATGACACTGAAAATAAGCCTATTGATGAAACTATAAAAAGGCCTAGCAGCTATTGTCCACCACTACATCAAACACTAGCTGCTTTCGAAGTGAAATGTGAGATGGATATCAGGAAACTGCTTAAAAAACCTCCTAAGAAAAAACTTCATAACTTAACACAGGGAGAAAGAAAAGCATTGCTTGAGCTAGGCAATGATAAATCCAGGCGTGTAATGAAGGCAGACAAGGGAGGAGGTATACTTGTGACTGATACCACTAGCTACAACCAAAAGATAGAGAACATGCTGGAGGATAACAGATTTTATGAGTTATTTACCATGGATGACATGGATGAGCATATGATTTATGGAACACTAATCTCACCACATTATGGGAAGAAAAACGTATCACTGAAAATCTTTATAATTATTTATGGAGCCCATGTCCACGTTTACCTTACTTTTTTGGAATACCAAAGCCACACAAGAACAGAGAAGACCCACCTTATAGACCGGTGGTAGCAAGTGGAGGTTCCCTTACTGAAGCCACAGCCATTTACCTTGATTACTTGCTGAAACCTCTAGCAGAAAAGAATAAGTCATACAAAAGAGATTCAATGGATTTTTTGAAGAAAATAAAAAAAACATTACAGTGGAAGCTGATAACTATTGATGTGAAATCCTTGTATACAGTGCTCCCTCACAATTACTGTATAACAGCAGCTATGGAGTCTTTTAAGAAACATAATAAGGGTACACAGGCACAACTGCAAAAGTTAAGCAAGCTCATTAATCTTGTACTGGACTTCAATTTCTTTACTTTCAATGGCAAACACTACAAACAAAAAACTGGTATAGCAATGGGGGCTGCCATGGCTCCCAGCATAGCTAACATAGCCCTGGACAAATGGGAGGAGAACTTTGTGTTAAACAACACAGATTACATCCAGCATATCACACGTTATTTACGTTTTACTGATGATGTCTTTATTGTGTGGGAAGGTGACACCTTGCAGCTTGGAGATTTTATCACTTACCTCAATCAAACAACCCCCTTCCTGAAGTTTACCTCTTCCCATAGCTGTACTTCAACCACTTTCTTAGATATGCAGATTTCCAAGGACAGCAACAATAACAGAATCACCACTGATCTATTCAGAAAACCAACGAGGGTTAACTTATTACTCCACAGTAAAAGTCTACATCCTACAAAAAACAAGTATAATGTAGTGAAGTCCCAAGGCTATAGATTAGCTCGAATTACCACAGAGATGGAACCATTTTTGAGAAACCTGAACAATTTATAGAATGATTTTCTAGTGAGAGGCTATGAAAGTCAGATGTTAAAAAATGTCCTGGAACCCATTATAGAACTGAAAAGGACTGAAGCACCTTCACTCAACCTCCCCAGTAGAAAAATGTTAAGTAATTCCACAGAGAATAACAAATGCAAAAATAGCTGCATCCTGACATACACTTTGGATTATCAAAGTATCAAAAATATTATTGAAGAAAATTGGGACATTGTCACAGGAAACCCTTTTCTGATTAAAATCTTAGGTGAAGCCCCATCATTTGTTTATAGGAAGGCCAGGAACATTAGAAGTTTTGTTGAATTTAAACCTAGACCATGTGAGAAAAGCACTAAAAGATGTGAAACTAATTGTACATTTTGTATATTTATACAGCAAGGTGATAGTTTTTATTGCCCTTATTTAAAGAAGATCATTAAAACCAGTGCAGGGGGTGACTGTAGCACTAAAAAAGTAATTTACAGGGCACAGTGTAATGAATGTGATGCATTCTATGTGGGCAAGACTGTAAATAAACTCAAGCGTAGGATTTCATGTCATCTGTCAGAAATCCACTCTGGATGTAAAAATAATGCACTAGCCAAACACCTTTCTCTTCATAAAAGACGCACAGGTTTTAATTTCCAGATCCTGGATTGCACAGACATGGGTGATCTTGAAGGAGACATCCCGAATATTCTGGAGAAACATGAACTCATGTGGCAATTAAAGCTGAACTCTTTTTGGAAGCCTGGACTAAACTACTACTGTTCAATTAAAAGTGCACTGGAACTTAGAAAATTGACACATTGTTTACATGACTAATTGTATTTTATTTTATTTTATTCTACAAACTGGTTTTAAATACCATTTTAAATCAGTTGAAATTTAAGTGTATATTTTGTTTCCGTCATCATACATAGATTTTTTTCTTATTTTTATTTTTTTCTGGTTCTTTTTTCCACTTTATTCAAAATGATGTGTAATAAAAATACTAACTAATTATACAATTATATAGGTTTTTAGGGTTTTTGTACACAGACCTGAAGAAGTCTAGAAGAACGAAAGCGATCTTTGTTAACAATAGGTTATGAAAGTAGAAATGGATTTTTACATGCAAAATGTATATGTATATATTTATATATATTTTTTGATTGCCAAATGAACTAAGGTTGATATATTTCCAGCTATGTTGTATATTGTCTTGGATAAAATCACAGACTTAATAATCTACTTAATCTTCTTCTTCTTCTTTCGGCTTTTCCCAGTTAGGGGTCGCCACAACAGATCACCTGTCCTCTCATGATTGGCAGTGGAGTTTTACAGTGTCGAGTTACCAGCCCGGCACCCAACTTTCCACAGAAGGCACACACATGCACACTCACACCTAGGGCCAATTCAGAGTGTCCAATCCAACTACAGCATGTCTTTTAATAATCTACTTAATAATTTGTCTAAATAAGAGGTACCACATCATTATATAATTTTATTTAAAGAACATAAGGGTTATATATTATTATGACAGCTACTAAGTAGGGCAGGACCAGCTCGAATGTCACACTGATGGGGGAAGGGATGTAAATTTAACATGTGTACCAATAACACTTTGTTTTACAGCACAATAAACCACTCCCATGCCTGATAAAAAGTATATATATATTTAGAAAGCTTGTGAGGAAATTATTACTCTATTTTTGTTTTACTTGAATCACTTGTCTGTGTACTTAATAAAGGATTTTCGACTGGAAACAGACTGCCTGCCTTGCTTGGATTACTTTCCAATACTTAGTAATGCTGTACAATTATATATTTTCTATTATTACTTTTTGTTTTGTTTTGTTTTGACTTAAGACTAGTTTACATTCGCTACTTCTACTGCTATTGTTTGATCTGATTAATATACAGTGATTAACTAGAAATATATGGACTGAAAATCTTCCACACAGAGAAGTTTCTTACACTGTTTGTTTTTGGACCCACTACACTTTAGTGAATTCTTTTGAGACTTCGGGGATACCACGGAGATTACTTGTTTTTTGCAGGTATTGTCATACTGACCTGTGGGTAGTCAACATGTACAAATGGGGCACCCGCAAACACCGACATCCCCCGGCACATGCAACTACACCTGAAAGAGGAAGGCAGAACATCAAGATCAACATGCTGTTAGTGTTGTTATACATGATACATGCTGTCAAACGTACAAAATGCATTCTAAAACTGCAGTACATGGTATGTCTGCTGCCTGTCAACACTACTCAACAATATTAATCTATAGTTGTCTACCTAGTATGTTCACCCTGTGCATTTGACCATATGAACATGTCCCTGCGCCGATGGTGTGGATGACAGGGATGCGGTATAGGCATCATCATATAGGTTCATAGGTTCATAGGTTCATACTAGGCTATCTGCCCTGGGGCATTTATAAGCCTAGCCAGAGTATGTTTGGCTTTCGCCACCCATTTTAAATTAATTTTGCTATGCCCTTTTTCGAGGTTAGTATACTGTGCCTCTGTTTAACAGTGACACAGAAGTGATACCCGGGGTAAACCTATGATCTCCCATCCACTCATCAAGACTCCTCTTGAAGAGAATCAATGAGGGACTCTGCCTAACCTGGACTGGGATTTTATTCCATAGTGAAGGGAGCCTCTGGGTTATGAATCTGTCCCTCCAGCATGTCCTATTTATTTCAGTGCTGAGGTTCAAGTCTCTCGAGCGTGTAGCTCGATGGGATTTGGATTTTTTGAGGTGCAGCATGTCCCTTAATTCCGGGTTGGACATGGTCTTATACGTCAGGCACAGGTCACCTCTGAGCAGCAGTATGCCACTGAGTAGAGCTGGAGTTTCTTTAACCGGGCAGCATATGGCATCTGTTTGAGCCCTTTGATCCTCTTGGTGAGGTACTTTTGGGGTCTTTCCAGTTGCTGCAGGTGTTTGGTAAGGTACATCCCAAAAGGGGCATTGTACTCGATTATGGGCCTGATGAGGGATGAGTAAAGAGGCACGATGACCTCCCCTAATCTAGATGTGAATCCCTTCATGATTAGGTGGGCTATATAAAATGTTTTTCTAACCACTTTGGCCACGTGGTTGTCAAATGAGAGATTGATATCAACTTGGGTCCCCAGGTCCCTAATTACTTCTTCTGTAATTAATGGATTACCACCTATGTGGTAATTTGTGGGCACTTTGTTTTTGCCAAAGGGGATGACTATACACTTTTTGACGTTTAGCTTGAGGCCATGGCTCTGGCACCAGTTGTCTGTTTCTATGAGGGCCTTTTGGAGGATGCTTGTGTCGGCTGGAGAGTCGATTATGGCGCCCAGTTTGCAGTCATCTGCGAACTTGGTCAGCCACAGTCCTTCCGTGTTGGCCTGTACCTCCGAGAAATTTATACCAAACAAGAGAGGTCCCAGGACTGAGCCTTGTGGGACGCCACTTGTAACTGGTTTGGAGTCTGACATGGCTCCAGCTATTCTAACCATGTGGGTTCTGTCCTTGAGCCAGTTTGCAACCCATCTAGTGACATAGGGGTTTATATTTAAGCTGGTGAGCTTATCTATAATGCCAGTGGGGTATTGTATCGAAGGCTTTGCGAGGTCCAGATAGGCTGTGTGGACCACCTTCCCTTCGTCAATGGCCTTGGTGACTGTTTCAAAGAAGTCAACCAGGTTTAAGAGGCAGGATCTGCCCTTAACAAAGCCGAACTGGGTAGGATCCAGTGTCTGTAGGTCCCCAATATCTTTATTTATGAGGTCCATGATGATCCTTTCCATAGCTTTGCAGACCAAGCTAGTCAGGCTTATGGGGCGATAGTTTCCAGGGTCCGTTGAGGCACCACCTTTGTGGAGAGGGACCACTGTTGCTGTACGCCACTCTTTGGGTACATATCCTGTAGTAAGGCTGAGATTGAACAGTAGTTTTATGTTTGGGTTTAGCTCTTCTTGGAGTTCATGTAGGACGCAGCCTGGGACACCGTCTGGTCCCATTGATGCTGTGTTTTTGCTTTGAGAGGCGGCTCCCACCTGAGCATCTGAGATGTCAGCGGGGCAGCACTCTGCTGGGATAGATATTTGCCCTTTTGGTGGGGATGGGGGGGAAAAGTTTGCACTGAACCTGTCAGCTAGGATGTTGGCAATGTCTGTGGGTTCGTGTATTTTTGTCATTTTGGACTAATTCTGAGCATATCTGGGAATTCCCACCCAGGTTCCTAACATAACTAAAGAAAGCCTTGTGATTATCCTTAGTGTCCTGTGCAATTTTTCTCTCGAAGCTGGCCTTTGACGATTTTATGAGTGCCCTTAGTTTTTTGCTAATACTGATCAGAGATACCTTCCCTTTTTGGGATTTTGCTCTATCATGTAGTAGCTTCCTCCTTCTATTGTATAGTTTGTTTATGGCTGGGGTCCACCAGACAGGTCGTCTGCCTTTTGAGGATTGGGTCTTGGTTTTATTTGGGATTGCATGATCCATGCATTCCTGAAGGTGTTCATAGAATGCATTTATAAAGGATTCTGTGGTCTGGGACGTATTTTCCACAGGCCCGGGGGCTTTGAAGGATTCCACCTCGGTTTTGAGGAGTGTGAAATTTGCTTTAGAGAAGTTTTTCACTGTGGTTTTCTGGGCAGGGGGTGGGGTCGGGATGTGAATATCCAGTGAGATCAGTTTATGGTCTGATCTTACCAGTGAGAGATACACTTCTGGTCTGGAGCATAGAGTCCCCATGTTGGTGATGATCAGGTCCAGTATGTTTTCCCCTCTTGTGGGAGTGGTAACAAGTTGTTCCATAGCATTTGAGTTTATGAATTCTAGGAACCTTTGGGCAAGGGTGTTGGCGCAAGAGTAATGCTCCCAATCTATGTTTGGGTAGTTGAAGTCGCCCAATATAATGGTGTTTAGAGAGACCTTCATATTTTCCAGTGTTCTCAGGAAGGCCGAGTGGGGTTCCTGGGTTTGGGAGGGTGGTCTGTAGCAGGCTATAAACTGGAAGGCAGTTTTACCCACTGTTAGTTGCACATGGATAGTCTCTGATGCTTCGTGCTTTGCCACCAACCTGGAGGTGTGGGTATCTTTGATGAATATCGATACTCCCCCTCCTTTTGTGGTTCGGTCCAAGTTTTGGGGCCGAAAAGCATGGTATGGGGTATAACCTGGTAGTGCTGGGGTGCTCTCGTGAGTCCTGAACCAGGTTTCTGTTACTGCACAGATATCGATGTTCTCCATGCTAAGGAGAGTTTCGAGTGCATGCATCTTGAAGTTTAGACTTCTGGCATTGAGTAGCATTACTCTTAGTTTCTTATCCCTTGTGATACCTATGAAGGTGGGTTTGTCTTTTGAGCCTTGCCTAAAAATGGCACTATGGGAGTAGCAAGAGCCTTTGCCAATATCTGAAAGCCCAGGGGTGACAGGTGCAAGCCGTCCCTAGCAAAGCATCATGGCTTGTCATGCATATCATCCCAAGCTGACAGGCATTGGATCCCCTTTGAATGACACCAATACTTAAGCCAATTGTTGAAATTGATCATCTTGTCTTCATATTGTGGCATCATTCTTGGTGAGGGTAAGATGCTACTGAAGGTCAGGGTCATACCAGCCTGGGCTACATGCTCAGAGAGCTCCTCTATGTCTCTTTTCATGTAGTCCAGGGAGGTACGTCTCAGGTCATTCACACCAGCATGGACAATGACTGAGTCATATTTGTACTTGCCTTGGAGTGACCTGAGTGCTTGTGTTATGTGGCAGATCCTAGCGCCAGACAGGCTGCTCACCATGACCTTCTCCTTGTTCAGCCTGGTGAGCGGGACGTCAGTGTGCCTGACGATAGAGTCACCTATTACAAGTGTATCAGGTGTGTTGTTTAGCCTGAAGGGCTGTGACTGTTGGGCACACTGGCTTTGTGAGATATGTGTTGCACGTGTTTTGTTTTGGGGTAGCGGTTGCTTGGGTGTCTGCTTTGGAGGTCTCTGCTGCTTAGGCAGATCTTTATTTAGAGCCTCCAGTATGTTTTGTGTGATTATGTGTTTGGTTTGCTGTCGTGGTAGGTCTATGTGAGACTGGAATTGTAGTGAGTGTAGTTTCCTTCTCCTCCTGACTGGTTATGCCAGTACTGAGTTGAGAGAGCTTAGCCTCCAGTTTGGCTATATGGTTGCATCTCTCACATGTGTTGGAATTTGTTGGGAGGAGGAGAGTGTTGTCTGTGTACATGAGGCAGTTGTAACATTGCCTCAAGATTCCCATATTAACCAGCTGGACCGGAGAGGAGATTGACAACTGACCTTTGGACATGCTAGAATAATATTGGGAATTCCTTTATAATTGAAAACAAGGGCCAATGGGGAGCGAGGGTGTAGTGCTTTTAATTTTTAGTGCTGACTTATAATTGCTTTAGTGAGCAAGTGCCAGGTAACAAGTGCAATGTGTTACAGGTAACTTAAATGCAAAAACGACAAACAGTAACTTTCTTTCAAGCGAAGCAAGGAAATAAGTACAGTAAGCAATGCAGATATCACTAGGGATCCACAGAAGTGCTGAGAAGCCGCGTTTTAGGTGGAATTAGCGTTCCAGGGAAATAACAAGCATACAAACAAAGCTAGATTCAGCAGGCCTGGATCTAGTCTATGCTACAGCAAACAAGATGTACCAATTTCAGTAAGATACAGTTCAAATATTCAGGCACTATAAACCTTTAACCAGAAATTCCCAGCTCAGAAGGGCAGAGTCCAGCCTCTCCTCCCACAAGAGTGCAGACCACGAACCTTCTTAATGTAAATAACTGGCCTGAAACCCAAGTGCTTAAACCAGAGCTAATACACTTTAAGAATAACAGACACTGAGCTCTCAATCAGCAGTTCCCAACTTAGAAGGATGAAAGCTACCTGTCCTGCCACCACAGTGCATGCCGCAAACCTTCCTAACGTAGAACAACTGGTCTGAAGCCCAAGTGCTTAATCCAAAAGACTTAGAATGATAGCTACACTTTAACCAAGTTACTACCAAGCAGTAATAAATACAACTGAATACTTTAAATAATGCCTGGATTAGTGCTCAAGTTATACAAACAAAGCTAGATTCAGCAGGCCTGGATCTAGTCTATGCTACAGCAAACAAGGTGTACCAATTTCAGTAAGAATAAATTCAGATATGCAAGCACTATAAGCCTTCAACCAGAAATTCCCAGCTCAGAAGGGCAGAGTCCAGCCTCTCCTCCCCCAAGAGTGCAGACCACGAACCCTCTAAATGTAAAATAACTGGCCTGAAAGCCCAGGTGCTTAAACCAGAATTAATATACTTTTAGAATAACAGACACTGAGCCCTCAATCAGCAGTTCCCAACTTAGAAGGATGTAAGCTACCTGTTCTGCCACTACAGTGCAGACCACAAACCCTCTCAATGTAAAACAACTGGTCTGAAGCCCAAGTGTTTAAACTAAAAGGCTTAGAATGAGTTACACCAAGCAGTAATAAATACAACTGAGAACGTTTAAGATGACGCAAAAGCAGAAATAAAGTACGAAGAAACACAAGTACAGTAAAAGCAGAAGAATTTTTTTTTTTTTTTTTTTTTTAGAAAAGTAGCAAAAGCAGTAGTAAATACAATTCTCATGCAGTGCAAGCTGGCACACTTGAATATGTAGCAATATTAGTCCACACACAGTTTGAAAAAATGTAATTAAATTAAAAAGGACTAAAAGCAAGTGCAGAAAGGGTTTATTAGGTAGAATGCGGTAAAGAGATGTCCTGGGGGACTGTCTTAGATGAAATCTACAGTGGGGCGGGCACTGCAAAAGCCACCAAATTTAAACTACAACCAAGAATATGGAGGGAGGGGTGGGAAAACAGTTTCAACACAGATGTAAGGAATGTGCAAATTATAAAAAAATATATATACTGTTTTCTATGTATTTGCAGAGCAGTAAGACACAGATATCAAGCAGACAATTTAGCTCTATAATACAGAATTACACAGAAAATATACTCAGCTCTATATACTTGAAGATAGTTCTGTAAGGCTGTCTCTCAAACTAAGGTTCCAGTTTGAATACAGGTTGTTAATTAAAAGGAGACACAGCACTAGCTAAATTATAGGGTTATAATGTTTTCCAGAGACCTAGGCTGTGCCATTGGATGACATCATGTGTGTGTGTTAGGGCCTGTGATATCATTGGGTATGTGTGGATGTTATGCGTGTATGTGTTGAGGTGCCCTACATTTGTTTCCAGTTTGTGTGTGTGTGTATGCAGGCACACAGATGTGGCATGTGACTGGCCTACACAGGGGTATTATTGACAGCTGCAGACTGTACAAGGCAGGTTTCACAGTTCACGGTGTCCGGCCATGGCCATGTGACCTGCGCCTGCCAGGGGCTGCACAGACACTACCAGGCAGAGGTCCAGATTGGGTACCGTCTGATGACACATGTCCACTGGAATCGTGTCCCTGTTGGGATCGTCCAGGACCATGTGCACATGGCCTGCTGTGTCCTGGTGTGGACTGCACAGCACCAGCTGCACTGCTGCTGCTACCACCTCTATGGGAGCAGGCATGTTCAGTAGCATGTTCACGTAAACCTTCAACAGGTGATGTAGCCCCTACGTCCACGTGCCTGACACCTCACTCCCTCCTAATGTTCCAGCACAGACATTCCACGCTCGAGGATTGACATGCCACTGTCAAGGACTCCCACCATGTCACCCGATCGTCTATCCAAAACATCTGCAAGATGATGGTGAGCATTTGCAAGTGCCTGGATGTTGTCAGTTAATGAATGGGCAGCAGCCCTCTGAAGCCTCAGACCTTCTCTGTTGTGCCATTCAGCATGTGCCTGTGCCTCCATTACAGCATGAAACATGTGTCTAGTGACTCCAGCTGATGTGCTTTGTCTCACGGGGCATGTTGGCCAGTGGTCCTCCTATGAGCAGAGTTGGGCACATGCCTGTGTGGGACATCACCAGTCTGTTGACTGGGATCATGGTGTACAGGCACACCTTCCATAGTCACCACACTTCCCTGTTCCATGCTACCACCTGCCAACTGTCCTTCCTCTATGGTCAGTGGTGATGGGGTATGTGCAGGCAGGGGAACTGTGTCCGAGGATGAGGGGGAGACAGGTGGAATGGCAACCAATGGCACAGATTCAGCCCCTGACAACCCTGCCTGTGCCTCAATCATACTATCATCATCGCTGCTAAAGTCTGTGGGGACACTAACATCAGGTGGACCGCAGGAGGGCAATGCACATACATCAACACCTGTAAGGGGAAGATAAGAACTGTACATTACAAGTTATACCAGACACACACACACAGACAGACAGAGACACATACTGACAGATGGACAGAGACAGACAGACAGAGACACATACAGACAGACAGAGACACACACCGACAGAGACACACACAGTCAGACAGAGACACACATAGACAGACAGAGACACACACAGGCACACACAGACAGACACACAGACAGACAGAGACACACACACAGACAGAGACACAGACAGACAGACACACACACAGACAGACAGAGACAGACACATACACAGACACAGATGGACAGACACAGACACAGATACACACACACACACACACACACACACACACACACACACACACACACACACACACAGACATACACAGACAGAGACCCCCACACACACACACACACAGACATACACACACAGACAGAGGCACACACACACAGACGCGCACACACACAAACACACACACACACACACACACACACACACACACACACACACACACACACACACACACACACACACAGACACACACAGACACACACAGACACAGAGACACACACGCTACATGCAGGTGATGTGGCAGATGGCATTCAGCTTAGACAATTATAGTTTCAGCTTAGACAATTATAGTGGTAGTTATACATCCCTGAGTTGCACACAACAGCATGCATGTGTTATAGCAGACAGCATGCACCTTACACAATTATAGTGGTGGTTAGCATACATACCTGTATTGCACCATTTGTGTTAGTAGCCTATGTCCCATACCTGCTAAACAATGCATGCACTTTGCACTGTTGCACTGCACTGCCATGGTGTGTGCAACATACACCACATGTTAACAGACCATGGCTGACCTTTGTACATCTGGCACTGATGCTTTGTGTTGGCCACCACATCCATGTGTGAGGACATGAGCAGTAGAGTATGCTGACTGCATACTATGTTTGCCTGAGCCCTAGCTTGCATATCTCCCCCAAAGCAGTGCATGTCTGTTCAACATTATTCCGCCTACCCCTGAGCTGAGTGTAGACATTGTGTATGTGGCTGTACACACATGTTTGACATGGCTGTCCTTACTTTGCAATGGTGCCACAGACCAGCACAGGTTTACAGTACACTGGCCTGCTGTGTGGCATATGACCTTGGCAATCACATGTAGTATGACATGTCTTCTGCTGACGTGTTGAATGACATGCATACATGTGTAACACAATGGTGTCCTTTCCAAGCTACATTACGGTAATAGTGTCCCAATGCAGGGATGTGTTATACTAACATGGGCCTTCAGCTGATGCAATGTTGTCTGTCCACCATACAAATATGCAGGGACATACTGCACATTGAGCTGATGTGCATAGCCATTGCAGGGCATCATGTGGCTTCACATTTGCTATACAGTGTGAGCTACTGACACAGTTCATGACTATGTTCACATACAATGCATATCTAATGTGGAATGTGACCCACGTCACTGAGGTGTATACACAATAAACCCTAATGTGGAATTTGTGACACAGGTCACAGAAGGGTATACAGATGACACCCCTGCACATCTGCAACCATATTACTGATGTCTGGCAACTATGCCCACACATGGCTAACTTAGCAGTACTCTATGTCCCACATGCCATCTGTGCACATCACACACATGAGGAGCAGGCATGACAGTGATGTCTGACACCAGCAATGTGAATGTACTGTATCTGTGGCTTGATGTGGATGTATGTGTATGTTGTGCAACACATGTATGTATTTGGATACTGTATAGGTGAATGCTTCCATGTCGTGACACACTCAAGATGTTCAAGACATGTTATGTGTTGGTTTCATGTTATGCCTACACAAGCTGTGCACAGGCCTGTATGATGTTTAGTGTTTCACATCTGCAATATCACCATTACACAAAGGCCATAGTTGTATTGTGTCGAGCCAATGTACAACAGGGTGCACACACATGTACATCACTTCTACTGTGTGTGTTACTTCATGTCTCTGGTCATCCGCCATGGCCATGTGTACACATGCTAGTCCAATGGTTGTGATGGCCATCTTATTTCACATGTCAGTGTTATCCCATATGACATACACCCATAGATGTCATATGCTCCACTGAGGACAGGATTATGCAGACAAAGGGTGGTATGTATGGGATGTGAGACATGTTTTGCAGGATAGCTGAGTAGTGCTGCAGTCAGCCCACTACATGTCATGGACATGTCTGATAGCACATGACATTGTGTGACATTCATAGCAAGGGTATACTCCACAAGGGTGTATCCTGTGGGCCAGTCATACTCCAGCTCCAACACATTTAGAGTGTGTGCACACATATGCTCTCTGTACAGTACTGTTCATATTCCCAACATGTGTAATGCTGATATGTAGTACCTGTCTCTACAGTGGAACACACCTCCACCATTGTATTCACTGTTGTCCACACATCTGGCAATGACAGTTTGGAAGGTTTAGTGTAGGTGTTTCATATAGTCTTCAATTGTTTCACATAGGTAAATAGTGTGATGCATTGCAGGTCTGACCAGTGTCCATTAACAGGACCACCAAACATTACGTGTATGTGTGTTATGGCAGATAGCATGCAATTAATATGTTCCATGCATTATCAAGCCTGGTAAATAATAACAATTTCACCTGACACAGGCTGCTGTCACTGCAAAATGCCAGAGGTACCTAAACAGGAGTGTCACAGCAGTAAGATCATTATCCACACCTGTGTGATAGCTACAGGGTGCAATGTCCATGTTAGTACACAAGCCAGTACAATACACTATACTATGGAGTATGCACATCTGTGCATACATAGAGTAGCAGACTATAGTATGTGGCATGTGTGCATGCATGCCTTGCATATGATGTTACATTACATATTGTATAGTGACACATGTAACTATGTGAAATATAGTTGTGTTTTATGTGCAGTAGTGACTTACCAGGCAACTCCAGGCTTGGTGGTTGAGAGACACCCACCACCACAATACCAGCTAAAGCTTGTGTACGGAGGTCTGCAGGTGTCCCCAGGTTGGCCAGTAGCTCCTCGGCACATGTGAGTGGGGGCTGGGTGAGTGTCCCCCCCACCTGTTGCACCTTGTTCCCTGGTGATTGCATTAGCATGCTGTTTCGCCCATCTTATCAGGTCATTGCAGTGTCAGTGCACCTGCTGATAGGTGCGATTATGACCACCAACATCATTTACCCTCCTGCACAGTTCCTCCCACAGGGCATCCCGCTGCTGTGTATCTTGTGGCACATGGCTGAAGAGCGCTGTGTAGTTGTCAAGGAGGTATGGGATGAGGACCTCATCCTGCGACTGTATGCCGGCAGTCTGCTACGTGGCATACCTGGAAGACATAATGATGGAGACAGGTCACAGTAACTCACAGAGAAGTACAGCAGTACAGCTGAACATACATGTGTATCACATTTATTAAGATTACAAATGCGTCTTTGCAAATCTACATGACACTAATACCACTGACATGTATAAGTCACACACATTTGACACCTACTGGTGATGTAATGTTATCGCCATATATGTGTGTGTCATGTGATGACATTGCTCATACACCATGTGTATGTTGTCTTGACGTGGTCATGTCTGTTTGCCTGTAGTGGGGTCATTACCTATTAGCACATGCCTGGATGTGTTCACATTAATGCAATTGACCTTAATGCTGTGTATATGTCACATATATAGTCATACATAGCCATTACGGACATGACCTATGACCCTGCAGACTTGCAAGCATGTATGTGTTTTGCCATATACATCTACATGGCACTGTACAGCTGTGTAGCATCCTGCCATGTATTGCCTGTGTTGCATATGTGTAACACATGGGACGATAGCTAGCCTGATGGTATTTGCAGGGCTGGATATCAGCTGTAGCATGTATGGTCATAGTGATCTAGTAGGTTATATGCTCTGGGCCATTTATGAGCCTAGGCAGACAGGTTACCTAGCTGTAGGCAACAGACAGGTAAGTTTCAGTGGCCAGTTCAAGCAGTGCCACAGAACTGATACACATGGTTACTGATATATTTGGCATACGGTCATCACACCAAGTCACAGAGAGGGGCGTTGTGCAGTTTCGCTGGACAGGGATGCATAGTATGGCAAGAGTATGGGACTGAGATTTGTCAGGCATATTGTGATCCTTGTACTAGAAAGGTGGATGTCCATGACGTACGTGTTTATTTGGGATCAGGATGTGTTAAGTGTAGCATGTCCAACATCTCTGGGTTGGACATGGCTTTATTAAGGGTAGGCTGCATGCTACATAGTGCAGCTAGGGATTGGGAAGGGCAGTCTAGGCCATCTACACATGGGCGATAACCCTTAAAGGAAATATGTGATCTATTATGGGTCACATGGGTGTTGAGTATGGCTGAGCAGTTATCTCTATATTCCTGGATGGCACCCTGTCATGATTAAGAGTGCCACATAAGACTACCTGTCTTTTGTGGTGACGTAATTATGAAAGGGAGGTACTGTCCAGCTGCATTCCATACCCACAGTTGCCATTATGTTGACCTCTGCCTAAGTGATAGTTACTGGGTACAGGGTTTGTAACATAGGGGAAGACAATGCAATACTTAGCTGTCAGATTGTGGCCATATATCACACACCACACATCTGACGCACTAAGGCCCTTCTGTATGTTGAACGCAGCACACATTGAGTCGACTATTGCTCCTAGTTCATAGTCATTTGCAAACATCAATAGGCTGATACCTTCTGTGTTAGTCTGTGTGGTATAGATAACAAAGAGGGGGGTTATACAGGAATGAACCCTGTATTACTGTGGCTGGCACTGGTTTGATGTGTGTGTATTAGTCAGACATCTTCTGTAGTGTTGGTTCTGTCAGCAGTCGAGTTGCCAACCACTCTTGTGACATAGGAATATACACCTAGTTTACTGAGTGTAGCTGGAACACTGTATGAGTGATGGTGTCCTACGACCTGGCAAGGTCATGATATGCAGCATGAATCAACCCTACTGTCATCTTTATCTGTACCGAGTACATCAAATACGTTGACCACGGTTCATGGCCATACAGACCAGACTTAGCAGGGTAGTTGTGCACTATGTCCCATTATCAATGGTGTCTCCCCCTTTGTGGGGTGTGATAACTGTTGCTGTGCACCATTTGGTGTGTACACAGCCTGACATGGAGCTATGATTGAACAGGATGTGTATGTAGATAGCTGAATGTTCTTACATTTGTGTAGGATACACTCTGGGATGTTAACAGGTCCCATGAAAGCTGTATGTATGGCTTTAGAGAGTGCAGCTTGTACCTGCATAGTTGTTAGTACAGGGGCCCTGTAGTGTACATGGATATATTACTAAGTGTACCTGTCGGAGGGTGAGGTGGGAGTGGGTTTAGGTTCTCCGAGACCCTATCTGGATGAATGGGTGCTATTTCTGTAGGTGCAGTACTTCCCATGTCATAGTGCTGTGCAGCACGGCAGGTCTTATTGTTGCCATTACAATTAATGACACAGCTATAGAATGCTCTGTGCTTGGCCTCATAATATGTAGCTGATTAGTTTCACAGTAGCTTTTCATGGTTTTATATGGTGTATCTGCATCTTACTGAGGCTGACCAGGGATCACCTACACTCATGTGTGTTCACTCTTGCAACAGTTACTACCTTCTGTGGTACAGTTTAAAGCATGGTACCACCAGTTTGCCTACTTGTTTGTGTAGGGTTGAATCCTGGTTCTGTTTCATTGGCACAATCACTGCAAATATGTGACTGCTTAAGGTTCATTTGTGTAGGATTCAGCATTTGCACATGCATTATCCATCTGCATGGGTGCCATGACACTCACCACTCTGCTCTTAGGAAACATAACATTGGCATTGGGGACTAACTATGTGTAGCATACTGTTAGCACTGTTTGTGTGACTACTGTGATCCTGGTCAGTGGAGTTGATGGAATCCAACATGCATTGAGCGCAGGTGTTGGTACATGAGGAGTCTTCCTAGTTCATAATGGAATAGTTGAGAGTAGCCATTATTATGGTTCTGTCTCTGACCTAATCTTCCCCATTACAGCACATTATGACAGTTGGGAAGTCCGCGGCCTGATGGGTGATCTGTCTCAAGATGCATTTTGAATTCCACTTTGGCACAAAGGTAGTTGCTCAGCATAATGCATCTGATGTTATGCAAGTGCAATTAGCGTGGGGGTGTACATATCCTTCAGGAATATGGACACACCTGCAGCCCATGTGTTCCAATAAAGGATAATGGGCAAGAGGTGAGGTATGTGTTATAACATGGTCATGCAGGTGTGCTCTCCGGAGCGTTGAAACATGTCTCAGCCACTGAACAGATATGTTCTTCATGTTAGGGATTGACATATGTGTGTCCGTATAGTGTTTATAACATCTATCATTGTGTAACGAGAACCACAGTTTATTGCTTGGCTGTCCCTGTAACAGCAGTGGACCCTCACTTGAACTGTGCATGATGAAGGCACTATAGGGGAAGCATGAGCTCTAGGCAGTATCCAGATTCCCAGGGGTGACAGGTGCAGGCCCGGTCTGGCAAAGCATCATGGTCTGTCAACCATGTTATCCCAGGACTACATATACTGGATACCCTTTGACATGCACCACTACACTAGACAATTGTGGAATACAATCCTTTTGTCCCTGTACTGCAGTATCATTCTGTCCAATGGCTGAATGCTACCCAGGCCTTGGGACATACCTGCATGGGCTACAAGACCTGTCAGTTCCTACATGTGTTTCCATGCAGTCCAGGCTACTTCATCACAGGTCCTGCACAACAACATGGAATATGCCAGAGCCATGTGTATAGTTCAAAAGATGGTCTGAGTATATGAGTATGTGGCTAATCATGGCAGACAGACAGCTGACAGTATGTATGCCCTCATATAGGTTGGTGTGTAACATAGTGCTAGAGTCTGCATTCACAAATGAGTACTGTTGGGCATGTTTCCAGTCACGTCTTCAGAGGTGTGGCACAATTATGCAAACTATGTTATACAGTTTGTGTATTTCGGTGTCTGTCTCTTCCTGCTTGGGGGGGAGGTCACTTGTTTGGCCACATACTTAGACGCGTCTGTGAATGTGTGTGATTTCCGGTAGTGTGTGTGGGTGTCCTTACTGTGTTCTGGTAAGGGTATGTGTTGGTTGTGTTGATGAGCTGCATGTGTTAACTTACACCTCATGACTGTCTAGTCCGGTCATTGCTGTAAACTGGGCTGCCTTCCAGCTTACCCCTGTATCTGTATCCCAAACAATGTGTGGGGCATGGTGTTAGGTGGGTCTGGCAGTGTGCATGGCATAGAGATTACATTCCCCCAGGATGGCCACATACACAAAGCTGACATTAGTAAACACCAGTAGCTGACTAGTGGACATGCCTGTATGAGCAGTCAGTGTTACAAGTACCAAGTACTGTATTTAGTTTACGTATTGCCTATGAAGATGTTTTTGACAGTGATGCTCACATGTAAATATTTGTGTTATGGACGTGACAACACTGGCTATTAAGGAAACATTGTAGCTACCTTTAGCAGCAATCCTCCTCTGAGGAGCACATCACATCCTGTTAGTTGATTACAGATGATGCAAGTGTCTACAGGTCTGTTTCCTTCTCTGGGTATATACTCACATATCCACCAGGACCATGAGCTCTGTTGGGCACAGACACCCACTCTCCAAACTGAGTAATGTATCAATAGACTCTGATGCCACTATCAACATAATCAGGATATAATCAGATAGTGTGAGCCATCACCTATGATGCGGCTATTACACATGGGCAGCTGTCTCCTGCATCTTACACTCCTACTGCAGAAGTTACACTGGAGTTAAAGATGATATGCAACCTGTTTCATTACCAGTGCTGTGCACTACCTTACATACAGTATGTGCAGGTGGCTGTTAGGTTGGCAATGAGAGGATGGGCTACACAAACCTGGTAGTTCAACCAGTGTGTCTGTACTCCCAATATCCACTCTACGTAGGTGTGCACATAGCCATTTCACCCAGCCCTGTAACAAGGATCACTACACATTTGCATAACATGTACACATGCACAGCTGTTATTGCTTGCAAATGATAGCAGAGAGGTGGATATTACATGTGTTATGTGCATGGATAGTTACCTGGCTCTTCCAATTATCTTTGCTGTCATGCTGCTAACCTGTCAGATGAATACTAATGCTATGTATCCTGTCATTGAGTATTGTAATTGCCAATAGACATAAGTACTGTTTGCATAACATAACAGAACTGCTATGTAGAATAGAATACAGATCTGCCTAGAATACTGTACATTACACAGTTATTGGCACAATATCCCACAATGCACACCATATTTGCAAGGTACGCCCACCTTTAACATGTTCATCTTACGTATACACCCATACACATGTTGACTGTTACAATATATCGACATATACTATCCCCTGTTATAGCACATACTTGTTGGACCAATCCTGACACTGACAGTGGCTGGAAGTGAATTGGTGGGTTCCAAGCCCATATCATCCCCTGTGGGGTATGCGGAGTGTGCCATGTGGCCTACAGCAGTACACACATAGAATACTACAAGCACTACTACTGCTCAACAATACATCGCTACAAGATAGCTATTTCCACTATATGCATTGATTTCACTGTAATTCTTACGGTACAGGTACTACATACACAGACATACTACATGTTATACATACCGTCTTAGTAATCGGAGGTGTTATTAACTAGTATAATACTCATTTTCGGTTCGTCTTTCAGTGTTTTATACTGTCCTACAGGTAGATACATATGGTTTGAATGTGTGACAAGGCAACCTTTTATAGTTACAGATCAGTAACATGTGCTATCCCGATGACCAATTGGTGTTCCTAAGTAGCTAATTACATGCACACCAGTTGTGCTGCTACTGCCTTAGCCAATACCATGGCTACAGGGGAGTATAACTGAGTACTCCACTTGGGTGTTGTCCCTTTGCCTTACTTGTGAGGAAGACAGCGTGGAAGTTTTGTTTGGAATCTATTGCAACAGCTGTATGGAGACAAACAGTAATATATTGTGTGTAATGCGTAGAGGATTTGGTCTAAATGTGAGTACTGCTGCTATATTTCTGAACATTGCTACTTGCGCAGGGTTTATCTGTACCTAATACTTCTGCATATGTTTCAGTCTGGTCAGGTTGTTTGACCAGCTCAAGGCAGCATAGCTATGCATATAACGTTAGGGAGTTTACAGTGTGCTTACCAGACATATTTAGTTTGGTGTTACTATGTATCATACTGTGCTAATAATCAGTACTCGGTAAAACTTCCTGGTCTATGAACCTTTCAACCCTCTGAAACGGGATTAGTTCATACAAACCCTGTTACATCAGCAGCTGTTCAATTGTATAATGGCAACTATTTCACATAGGGCCATGTTAGTGTATCTGTGTCCAGGTATGTTAAGGTTTCAGCAGATGTACAGTAGTTGCATAACTGGTTATGGTATGAAAGTATGTATTGATGTAATTATTTCGGTTGTGGGGTAGATGTTGGTGGGTGTACATAGCACATGCAGGTGTGTAGGAACCCCTTTTATACAATGTCTATATGTGTGTGGGTATTCTTTCCCTATGTGAACACCTATCCCTTAGTGGACTAATACTATGATAATTGCAGGCTGATTCATTAAGGCACTATTAAATGCTTCCTGTATAGCATGCAGGTACTGTTAGTTCTTGAATCCTTTTGGCAATACATTGGAATGTAATAAAGTTTTGCAAAATGAAAGCTGTCTGTGTAATTCTGTCATGGATATTTGCAGTCATTGCAGTTGTGTTGGTGACTGTGTCCATAGAACATATTTGTAAAAGTGTATTGGCGTATACTCTTCATATGTTATGTTCATATTATTTGGTGGGGGGCAGAATGTGTGATTGTTATGGTCCATGTTATACTCAGATATTACTATATACACACTGTGCAAGTGGACGTGTGGTTTTCTTTATGGAAGCCTTTGATTTACTATTTTAGGATTGTATAATGCAGTTTACATTTTTTACTGCTTAGGATGATGGTGGAGTCAATTGCCTGGAGGATTTAGTGTCTATGGTAATCTTTTGCTTAATTAATTGCACTTAATTTTTTATTGATGTTCTTAGTTATTAGAGAGTATGAGTTCCTTTTTAAGCACTGATTGTAACTTTTAAACATGTTTCTGAGGAAGTCTTCATATTTTGCAGACGAAAAGCGCTTCAAACTACTGCATTAAACTTTTATTTTGCTTATTTAGCGTTGTCTGTTGGATAGCCTCTGGACTTGCCGGATTCTGTATTGTGGATTATACTCAGATATGACCACTTCGGATGCTGTCTACAGACATGTATGTATGTATATATATATATGTGTATATATATATATATATATATATATATATATATATATATATATATATATATATATATATATATATATATATATATATATATATGAGCATACACCTCTAATTGGTACATGGCAGGTTGTCCTATTTCAACACATTCCTCCCTTTTGTATTTTAACCTGTCTGCATATACAACTTGGATAGGTACATCCCAGGTAGCTTAGTGTTAGGCTCCTCTGAGAATGGAGTACATGGTTACGGGTTCTACTCCTGGTAGGTGTTATTATTTTACCTCTCAGGGTAGGCACTGGTAGGGAAAGTGTGAATAACACACATTTACTTGGTTGTGAGCAGGTTTGCCCATGGTCTGTGTGACGTTAAGCAAAGGTTAAACATGTGAAGCGCTTCTCCGTTTACCGTGTTTCAGCGCCGCTTACCATCGCGCAAACATGTGGAAACCCGCTTACAACTGCTTAAGAGTGCTTTAATCCACCTGCATTCAAAAGCCCTTATTCTGGCCCTCAAAATAACCTAACAGCCCTTGAACACGGGACCATGAACACCACAGTCATCGACTTTACCACTGAGGCATCTGAGATATGTACAAATGTTATGGTGTTTAGAATATACATTGTACTACAGACATTTCTCACTACTGAAACCAAATGTGACAGTCATTTGGTGCACATATGTCTGCTACATGTTAATGTTCATATGTTTGTGAAAGTAGGTGTTGCAATGTGACATGACAGGGTGTATTATGAATGAGAATGGTTCTTGCTTTGTGTCCTTTTTATATTGTCCCCATACTCCATGTATGCCCCTACAGTTCACTTATTGGACATCTGACCCAAGCCCTCCTTGATGCATGATTGCATTACCCATCATTCCTCCCCCACCCCAATCTTCACATACACAACAACCACCCCTTCTATGGTGAATTAGGTTAATATTAATTGTTATAATACCAGAGCTGCATGTGTTTTGTGTACACTCCAATTCCTTTGGAGTGCTTCTGTGTCACAAAGTGTGTTCATAGATATTTATATATATGGCTATTGATGTAACTGTATAAATATATATATATATATATATATATATATATATATATATATATATATATATATATATATGTATATATATATATATATATATATATATATATATATATATATGTATATATATTTATATATATATATATATATATATATATATATATATATATATATATATATATATATGTGTGTGTGTGCAGACATCACTGACATGTATATATATATATATATATATATATATATATATATATATATATATATATATTTTTTGTATTAGTTTGTAACAGTAATACATATGTAGACTGGAATGTGTTGGTTCACAAACTACAGTACATTACAATGTACTGTACATATGTACACAAAGTGACTGTCCCATTTGTGATCACTACAGTGAAATGCATATGGTATAAGATGTAGTCTCAAGAGCATGCAACATGTATACTCCTTGGATGGCTTAGTGGTAAATTCCGTGACTATAGTGTTCGTGGTCCAGGGTTCGACACCTGAGATGCTTTACAAATGTTTTTTTCTGCAGAATAAGGCTCATTTAAGCAGTTTTAAGCATGTTTAAAAGTGTTTGTGTGACATTATAGCAGCAGTTAAACACAGTTAAAAAACTTTGTAACATATAACCTGTGCGTCAAACATGGCCACATCCGCTAACTACTCCGGATATATACATGTCAGTGATGTAACATCTCACTATGTGCTGACATAACATTACATTGTCTGTTGACTGCACTCTCCAGCACACATGGGTTTATATGGGTGTTTCGAATGTTTATTATACTGACAATTACTACCTATATATGCAAGCTGTGGTTAAGGTATACTTTTGCACATGATAAACATCCCTGCCTTTATAGGGATTGCAACCTCGAATGCACAGATACTATGCGAATGCTGTAACCATTACACTGTTGACATTAACGTTGCTTCCACCTATTTCCTATTTAGATGATTTCTATGTGTAAGCTAGGCTAAGCAAAGGGCGGAGGCCCCCAAACTCACTGAGCTTCACGTACTCTTGAAATAACAACATATAACAAATGTACTGTGAAACAATACATTACATTCCTAAATACATTAGGCATAGCCCCTCACTGACACACTTCAAGGGAAACCTTGTTGCGTGAATGGGAAATAGACTATACACCCCTGGGATCATGTGTCCCAGAACCATACAGCCAGGGGGTGAGGGAGCCTGTCCAGTTTAATAGCTGCAACACCTGTTGAGGGAATTGAATGGTGTTGAATTGTCACATTAACATGCCCTCTTTAGATCACTAAGTGCCCCTATCACCCTGCACAATCCCAGTCTTCAACAGCTTCCAGCAACGCTGCCTGGAATTGCTTCATTCGCTAAGCTTGACAGAGGCTCAGTTACTTCATCAATGGTGCCGGTAAAGCCAACACACTGTAGCTATGCTTCTAACTGCCCTTGGGCAGATAGGTAGTAGGCTATCTGTGAACCTCTAACGTGCAGGCCATCACAGCCATAATATGTGAATAAACAGACCTTCAGATCACAATATACAGTGAGAAATCACCATGTAGTCAAGAAACAGTTGAGTACAGCAAGAACATACAGAACACTGATACATAGTCACTCCAAAAGCCTATCTTGGAAGCTAGAAGACTTGTATAAGTTTAAGGCTTTCTATTGGTTACCAGTAGGTTACCTACAGGGGAGATGAAAAACAAGCACAGATGGGGAACATATATGCAATGACACCATACCGGCCTATGTGTCAGCCTTAGGCTTTGGAATACACATTTCAGCCACAGAACATGGACTGACAGACATGGAGGGGCTGTATCCATATTCATCAGGGATACCTACACTGCCAGGTTAGTGAGGCAGCATGATATCTCTGTGATCATCCATGTGCAGCTAACATCAGCCACAATTGCAATGTGAAATGTGGCCTGCAACAGATCACCCTCCATGACCCAGGACCTCCACTCCACCTACCTGGAGATAGTGGAGAACATGACAGTCCTAACACACACCCTGGCATTGGTCGATGTCAACTACCATACCATTAACTGGGAAACGTACTCCGTTACTCACTTCCAGGCCCAGCGCTTCCCAGAATGTATCACCTCATATGCCCTGTATTAGGTGGTAACCTCCCTAATGTGGGGTGAAACTACTAGATGTGGTCATCACCAACATGGGCAACAGGTGCACCACAGCGGAGATTAACCGGTCACTGGTTAGACCTGACTATGAACTATTCACTGTTTCCACACCCTAGCATCTCCCCCACCCATTAATACCACAGTGTATACCTTTCCTACAGCTAAATTTACACTACTAGTGACAGGGGTGGGGGGTTTCACAGCCCCCACGCTAAGGGGAAACACTGCTCAAGATACAGACAGATTTACAAATGCAGTCGATAAGCACCTACATGAATGTATGGATCGTGCCATCACTGGTAAACCAAGACTCACTCCTCCCAGACAAGAACACCGGTCTGGTGGACCTCTGCAATAAACAGCTATACTGCAGAAGTAGGACAGTGTTCCAGACACACAGCAAATCCCATGAAGGGCAGACATCCGTGACCACTATTAGTATGATACGTAGGTCCCTCATGACATCATCCAAGGCTAACATCAGCAGGAGAATACGCAAGGATTCAAAAGATAACCACAAAGTCTTCTTTGGCTATGTCAAGGATCTACGTGGTGACACACAGATTTGCAATGTGACGGTGAAATATAGCACAAAATATGCTGACCCTAATGATATTGCCAACATCCTTGCAGATACATTCGGTGCATACTTCACCCCTTAAAGAGCCCACAACAATATCCGAAAGGTACAGTATCCCAACCATCAGAGACACACAGGTGGAAATGTCCCTCTCTAACAGCAGAACACAGTGTCAATGGAGGCAGATGTTGACCCAGACTGCATCTTGCAAACTGTACAAGACAACCTGCCCTCCTCCTAATTAAGCATTCCTACCTCAGCCTCTCCACAGGCTACATGTCCATACAATGGCACGTGGCAACGGTTATTCCACTCCATCAAGATGGAATCACAACTGACCATGGTAACTACCCCCCCATAAGCCTGACTAGCCTGGTCTGCAATGGTATGGTTCGCATCCTCATGGCACTCATTAACAATGACATTGGCAACCTCCGAACACGTGACCCAACCCAGGTCAGCTTGTTTGAGTGCAGTTCATGCCTACTGAACCTGTTTGACGTCTTACATACAGTCACCAAGACATTAGATGACGGGGAGCAGGGGCTGCTTGTGCTATCGGGCTGCAGCCCTCCCATCTAGAAATAAATAACATGAAACATAAATGGGTACCGGAACTCACTTCGCATGCACAGACACACTCAGACTGCCCCACAGATACCCAGGAATCTGTGCAAATTCTGACTGCCTGAGTCAGCAGTCCAGATGCAGAGAAGGTATTTTCTGCCCTGCAGATACCCTGGAATCTGTGTGGTAGACGACCACACAGAACAGAGGAGCTCCGGACTGCTTGATCCGCAGACAGGACCAATCAGGAGAGAGGTGAGCAGGGATTCAAGCACAGGACCAATCAGGAGTGAGGCAAGTTGAGTTCTAAGCTCTTGCAGGGAAGTGTTAAGTCAAGCGTGGGTTTGCTGCTTCGAGACAATGGAGTTGGACCTAGTTTACTGCTTCCGGACCCATTTACAGGTAATGGAGTGTGGTGTGTGTGTGTGTAATGCCTTTGTTAACACATAGTGGTGGGTAGAAATACTCAGGCTTGAACCCTGTACCTTGGACGCAGGTGGCAAGGACCTGAATTCCCTACAAACCACTATTTGTAAAACATTGCAGATTTTTGCCTCGTATTTGTTCTGTTCTTCATAAAATCTGTGGTTTCTGTATCTTCATATTTCCTTGCAAAGGTTTGTAGTGCAGTGGTGCACTGGTAGCATTGTTGCTTGACAGCTACAGCTTCACTGGTTTGATTCTTGGCTGGGGTGCCTTCTGTGTGGAGTCTGCATGTCCTCCCATCCCTTACAAAGATGTGTCTGGAGCGTTTCTCCCTGCTCTGCTGAAAATTGGCTTTGTTTTGTTCCAAGTCAGAGTAGTTTCCTGGTTAACAAATGTTTAAAAATAACAGGCATTTGAATTTCAGACTTCATATTCTTCAGAAAGTACATGGTAAAACAAAACCTTTTATTCTAGCAATTGTCTAAGTTTATAACATGGATATTTGAAATTTGACCATATTTTTGGGACTGCATTCCCCCATTATTGGCCTCGTCCAGGTATTTTGTACTAAGGTTGAGAGCTATGGTGAGAACTGAATTCAATGAATATGTTTGGCAGCTGTATTCCCACATTATTGGCTTTTTTCAGGTGTTTTTTGCTAAGAGGTTGACAGCTATGGTGAGAACTGAATTCACTAAATAGTACCCATTTAAGTTTGTCTTCCTCTGTTTCAGCCGCTTTGGCATAGTGGTATGTTTCTCTGACTGTTTTGCACAGGGTCCCCTGGGTTCAAGACGTGACAGTGAAATGTATGGTTTTAACACAGCATTTTATTCTAGCAACTTTCCAACATTATACAAGCAATGTTTAAAATGTGTCCCTGGTTTCTGGCCTTTTGTCCCCCCCCAATAAATTTTGGCTTTTTCCAGATTTCTTGTGCTGTAAAGTTCATAGATACAACTGAGTGTTGAATAGATTTTACAAGGAGCTGAGAGCTGCAGGGGAACAAAAGTTTAGTGCTGCTTATGCTAAGTCTGCTTGAATTGTTAATAGCACAACAGGTAGTGTACTTGCTTTTGATGCAGAAGGCTGTGGGTTCTACTCCCACAGTAGGTAGATGCATTGCTGATACTGTACTGTGTGGTAAAGGGGGTGGATGCTGCAGTCCTTTTTGGCAAAGATACCTAGTAACTATGAACCTGTTATCAGTTTGCTATCCATTCCCTATTGCGGTATTACTAGCTTATCATTTTTTTAATGCATGCAACATAGGCAATTTATTCTTCAAGGGCAACAGGCACTTTATTTGTAGATGAAACAATGGCATATAAATTTGTTTGCTAGCAGCAACCTCTTTATTAGTTACAGATTTCTTTAATGTGGATGTTACTACTTCAGAGATTTTACATATTTACTGATACTGGTGGACTATAGAAGATTGAGTATACGTTTTATGATGGAAATGTTCTGAATTGGGCAGTTTTGTCATTGGTGCATGCATTTTGTTTCATTGTTTACTGGAAAAATGTTCAAAACAATACATTTAAAATGCCCTCTAACAACTGTACTGTATTGTACAAGGAATATAATGTAATACAGTCAGGAAGGTGTATCAAAGAGCATGTGTATGTTTCATGTTCAAGGGGCCTATGATTTTGAAAACAGCCCAGAGTTCATCTTTATCTGCCACTGGCAAAATGTATTTTCTTTGAATGTGGGTTTCAATGCTGTTTCAATGCATGTGAGTTTCAAGGGCAGAGAAGTTTTAATGCTAAGTCTATTTTCATTGTGAGACTGCATTGCTTTGTTTAACAGATATCTATTAGGGTTTGTGCTGTAAAATGCAAAATAAAACTTTCAAATGAAATCTAAATCATCACAGAAGTAAAGCAGTATGCACATTATAGTGTTTATGGTAAATGGGGCAAAATAACCAAGGAATGGGACGTTGGAATGGCTGCAGGGGGGAAGCTCCATTCGACCATGATTTTGTGAGGGGGGGAAGGGTAGCAAACTCAAACAGCCCCGGTTGAACTATACCTCTCAGTTGTCCATATTTTTGCAGAATGAATAGATATTTGCTTCTTACTTTTGGTTTGTTCCTCATAAAATGTGTGGTTTTCTAGCAAATCATTTAGGAATGAAGTCACTAAATGACAGACATTGAGTTTCAGACGTCATAACCTTCAGAAAAATGCATGCTAATGCAAGACCTGTTATTCTATCAACTGTCTTAAGTTTATACAAGAGCAATTTTTAGTAGTGTTTGTATGTTCCCGCAATATATTTGGCCTTGTCCAGATTTCCTGCATTACGAGGTTGAAAGGTACGTGCAAATCACTTTGTAGAATTAGGAATATCCAAACCTCTTAATTGTCCCCAATTTTGGCTCAAAATGTTGCTCTCCCCTAATTATCCCTCCTCAAAATGGCAATTTTGGAAGAAAACGTGGAGGGTTTACAATTATATATAACTGTAATGATCAGAGTTATAGATTACTTTTATTTCAGAAATGCATGTAGATGCTCTTATTTTGTTAGCTGCTCAAGTTAACAGTGTTAATATTAAAAAGGTGGCCCTTTTTTGACAGGTTCCCAGCTGTATTGTGTGGCAAATTTATATTTTTGCATCACATTTTTGGTCTGTTTTTCATAAAATTGTGGTTTTCTGGCAAATTAGTGGCAAGTCATTAAAGACTGAAGTTAGAAAATAATGGCAGACATTTGAGTTTCAGATTTCATACCCTTCAGAAAATTCGTACTAATGCAAGACCTACTACTGTTCTATTATCTAAGTTAATAAGAGCAATATTTAAAAATTGTCCATAGTTTTGGGCCTATGTCCCACTTCTAGTTCCATGTATGGCTTTGTCCAGATTTCTTGCTCTGAAGTTCAGAGGTATGAGTGTCAGAGCCATCACTGTTAGCCAGAGACATTTCAAATTGTGACATACTTGTTGCACCCCACTCCCCATTGTAGTTGTTCTGGATGTGTCCAAGGAAGGCAAGGAGCAGTTATGCAGTGTAAGTGTGCAGAGTATTCCCCCATCCAAGGTAGACCACAAGTATGACCGTGGCTTTTTATCTGTCCTTGATTTTGCAGAATGTTCTGGTTTTCTGTCAGATTTTTATACTGTTGATTTATGCTTCTTATTATTTAGAAAATGCATGCTGTCACAGTGCCCTGTAGCTCTTTTTAAGTAGCAATTATTTAATGAGCATCAGGTAAGCTTGTCAGAGATTGTAAGATGAAAGTAAGCTTTAATAAGCATACTGTTAAAGAATTACCAGCATTGAAAGCCTTTTCATTGTTGCCATGCAGAGAATATTTACATAACTAGATAATGTATAAGCCTTGGGTATTGAAATGCATATGACAGTATTTGTAATAAAAGGACATGATTACAGTATTTTCAGAAGCTCATTACATTTATTGGAGACTTGCAGTCATCTTTTGTTGGAGACTTGCAGTCATCTTTGCAGGCTTACCCATAACCTAAACAGAATGCCAATCTATCATGTGTGGTCCATAACTTGTGCAGGAATCCTTTAAGCAATTTATCTTGAGCTTGTTTCTAGTTTGCTGTTCATTTTTTACTTTGATCATGTCTTCCCCATGAAACAAGTAGATAGCTGTGTCAGGCAGCAGGTCTTTTTTGGATAAGAAACATTTTTACAAGTGGGGGTATCACAGAGATTGCTACTTTCAGCATGTTACTTGGTAATTTTATAAAGCTGAATCATCATCTTCTTTCGGCTGTTCCCGTTAGGGGTCGCCACAGCGGATCACCTGTTTCCATTTCTTCCTGTCCTCTGCATCTTGCTCTGTCACACAAACCACCTGCATGTCCTCTCTCACCACATCCATAAACCTTATCTTAGGCCTTCCTCTTTTCCTGTTACCTGGCAGCTTCATCCTTAGCATCTTTTTCCCAATATACTCAGCATCCCTCCTCAGCACATGTCCAAACCAACTTAATCTTGCCTCTCTGGCTTTGTCTCCAAACCTTCCAACCTGGGCTTACCCTCTAATATACTTATTCCTAATCCTGTCCACCCTCGTCACACCCAGTGTAAATATTAACATCTTTAACTCTGCCACATCCAGCTCAAACTCCTGCCTTTTTGTCAATGCCACTGTCTCCAACCCATATAACATAGCTGGTCTCACTACCCTCTTGTAGACCTTCCCTTTCACTCTTACAGGTACTCGTCTGTCACAAATCACTCCTGACACTCTTCTCCACCCACTCCATCCTGCCTGTACTCTCCTCTTCACCTCTCTTCCACACTCACTGTTATTCTGAACTATTGACCCCAAGTATTTAAACTCATCCACCTTCGCCACCTCTACTCTTTGCATCCTCACCATTCTTCTATCCTCCCTCTCATTCACACACATATATTCTGTCTTAGTCCTGCTGACCTTCATTCCTCTTCTCTCTAGAGCATATCTCCATCTCTGCAGGGTGTCCTCCACCTGTTCCCTACTCTCACTACAGATCGCAATGTCATCTGCAAACATCATAGTCCATGGGGACTCCTGTCTGATCTCGTCTGTCAACCTGTCCATCACCATTGCAAATAAGAAAGGGCTCAGAGCTGATCCTTGATGTAACCCCACCTCCACCTTAAATGCATCCGTCACTCCCACCGCAGACCTCACCGCTGTCACACTACCCTCGTACATATCCTGTACCACTCTTACATACTTCTCTGACACTCCTGACTTCCTCATACAATACCACAACTCCTCTCTAGGCACCCTGTCATATGCTTTCTCTAAGTCTACAAAAACACAATGCAACTCCTTCTGACATTCTCTGTACTTCTCCATTAACACACTCAGAGCAAACATTGCATCTGTAGTGCTCTTTCCTGGCATGAAACCATACTGCTGTTCACTAATCATCACGTCCCTTCTTAACCTAGCTTCCACTACCCTGTCCCATAACCTCATGCTGTGACTGATCAATTTAATCCCTCTGTAGTTATTACAGCTCTGCACATCACCCTTATTCTTAAAAATTGGTACCAAAACACTTTTTCTCCATTCCTCAGGCATCCTCTCACTTTCTAAGATTTCATTAAACAATCTGGTTAAAAACTCCAGTGCCATTTCACCTAAACACCTCCATGTGCATCCCCAGTGGGTTAAATTTTATAAAGCTGAATATAAATTATAATTAGAACTGCAGTGCAAGGAGTAGTGGTTTGAGTTGAGTGCTGCTTGTTTTTTTATACTTGATTTTGACTGGCATTCCAGTAATGTATTTAAAAAGTAATTTATTTTTTCATCCTCACAACCTGTTTCCATCTGGATATTAAGTAAGTTATCATGTAGCCAATGCATTGAAATGTTTTTGTCTTCTACACTTCATTTTGTCTTGATTGGAGTCTTGTAATGACTGTTTGGCACCCAGGGCAGCGTATTTAATTAAAGTTCCAGTTGTTGTGGTTGTGAGCATAGCTCCACCCTTTTCTAGTTGGCCATGCCCCTTCCCATTGGCCCCACCCATTCAGCTGTCTCCTGCAGCCCTCCTTTAATTTGAAGTCACCAGCCGCCACTTGGGGGGAGGTGGTCCACACATACTACCTGGACCTCATCAAGGCTTTTGACACCATGCCCCACTCAGGTATTATTGATAAACACACCAGCCTGTACATTCACCCATACATCACAGGTTGGGTTGCCAACAGACTTACACAGAACCCACATGGTGCGAGTAGCGGTCTCCAGGTCCAGCTCTTGAACAGTCATGGCTGGTGTCCTACAGGACTCAGTCCTGGGAGCCCTACTGTTTGGCATATACGTCTCAGAGGTACAGGCAAACACAGGTGGACTACGGCAGACCATGTTTGGTAATGACTGCAAACTGGGAGCCATGATTGATAGTCCAGCTGACACAGACATCCCTCAAGGGGCCTCACAGAGAACGTCACAGGGTGCCAATGACATGGCCTCCAGCCAAGTGCAACTAACTGCATGGTCATTCCATTGTGGAATTGGCACCCACATATTAAAACATAAGTGGCAGCCACTTTAATACAGATGAGGTAATGGGGTATCTGGGGACTAAGGTAGATAGTGATCCCCCCTTTGACAATCATATCTCCACAGTAGTTAGGACATCCTTCTATTTAGGCCATCTGATTACTAAAGGATTTCCATCTAGACATACCAGGGCTATAGTGCCCCTTTAGTCATCACTCATCAGTCGCATCATAGGGTATAATAACCCATGTGGGATGTACCTCAGATGACACATCCAACAGCTGGGGGGGTCCACGAATGTACCTCACCAAGGGGAGTACTGGCCTCCAACATATAGCCTATGCAGCCAGACTGAATAACCTCCTGCTTTACTCAGTGGCATCTTGTTTACCCAGAGATGATCTCTGCTGGCCAACACAGCCATGTCGAACTCAGGCTTGATGGATATGCTCCACCTATGGGAATCCATGTCACAGTGAGCCACACACTGTAGTGAGCTGAACCTTGCCACAACAATAACTGGAAGATGCTGGAGGGACAGCTTCCTGTCACAGACACTCCCCATACTTTGGAACAACATCCCTAACTACATTATACAGAGCCCCTCACTAACACTCTGCAAGAGAAACCTTGAAGAGTGGATGGGGAACAGTAGATGCACCCCAGGAATCCCGCCATTGGCTCTGCTCCACAGAGGGACAGTTAATGAATCAATGGGGTGGCAAAAGCTGACACATTTTGGCTGGCCTTATAAATGGCCTCTGGCAGTTGGCCAAGTACCTACCTATGAATCTATACATACAGTATCTGCATATTCTGATAGCTTAATTTACTGTTCAGGTGTTGACTTACTTTGTGCCAATGGCTATTGTGTGTGCAATAGTTGACGGCTGCCTATGTTGGATGCACACATTAGACTGCCTATACATGACAATTTACAAGTAGTCTTGTGTGTGTGTCATCCATTTTTACTGTGTGTGCAGGTGGAGAAAGGTGTCAGTCCCTAGGTGCCTACACTGTCAGTGTTTGTGCTATACATTCCCTCTTTGCCAAGGCATGGGCATACTGGGCATGCCTCCGTCTGCCTACTGGGGCTGGCTCAGGGTGTTCATGGTCTGAGTACCTCTGTGCCTGTGGGGCCCTTGGCAATGGTGGTGGGCTGTGAGGGCCTTCACCATTCTGTCCCTGCTGCAGCTGTTTCTGCAGGACCATATTGTGTAGCATGGTACACACTATGAAGATGTGGGCACATATGCCTCGAGAGTACTGCAAGGCTTCACCAGATATGTCCAAGCAACGGAACCTAGATTTCAGCATCCCAAACACATGCTCTATGATGATTCTGGTTTGTGTGTGCCTCATTATGGCGTTCCTGCATGGGTGTGTGTGCATTTCTGATGGGAGTCATCATCCACAGTTCCAGTCCATAGCCAGCATCCCCCACCAGGTGGCCATTTGGGATGTCCTCCCGCCAAATAACCGATACAGCTGTAAGGCATTCCAGATGTGGGAGTCGTGATAGCTTCCAGGGCTGCCAGCACACACATCCATGATAATGCCCTGGGCATTGCACATGACCTGGCAGTTGATGGAGGGGTATCCCTTGCGGTTTATGTAGTGCCTACCCTGCTCACTGGGTGGTGACTCGATGTGTATGTGCGTGACCTAGACAGCACACTCCTAATTAGCTCGAAGGCCGAGCCTCCCGGCTCTGAGGACACCACCGGTTCCGAAGAAGCGGGGATAGACCTCGGCCCCAAGGAGATCAGCTCCAAGACTGATGTAGGGTCTGAGCTCACCCAAGCCGAAGCCCCAAGAGGTAAGCTCGGAGCCGAAGAAGTTTGGGTCCACGCATCCCCCTCGGGCCCGACCGGAGAACTTCGAACCCTAGACACCTTGGATGGCACCGAAGGTGTCGGACTGGAAATCGGATCTGAGAAAGCCACTTGGGTTGCTGGAGTTGACTGTACCACAACAGGTGGTACTGACATCTCTGGCTCTGAAGGACTGGTATGGCTTGGAGGAAGAACAGAGACAGGAAAAACTGACTTTGTGGGCTCTGGAGCTGACTGGGTCGGAGCCGAAAGTAGATTTGCTAGCGACGACGTCTTTAAAAGTCTGCACACCACTCTCTCAATATCCTCATCAGAAAGGCTCCTAGAGGACTGGGAGGATAACGTGGGAGATCTAGATCTTTGAAATATTGGTGACCTGAGTGTAGGAGAGACTGGTAGTAAATCCGTACACCGGCTCCAAGACACAGATTCTGTTATCGGTTCCATAATGCTTGGAGCTGAAACTGGCTTTTCAACATCAATGACCTCTAATGGCACCAAAGTCAAAGGAGCCGAAGAGGGGGAAATTTTTTTGCACGTTTTGGCGACTCCAAAGAAGTAGAAGTAGTAGGAAACTGCCTTTTAGCAGGTTTAGCCTTCAATTTCTTAGAAGAGGGAGACTTGGAATTGGATGAAGAGGAAGAAGCCAAACTTTCCTCAAAGGAATGTTTAAGGAGGCCTTTCAAAATTTTTTGTTTTTCTTCTCTTGAAGGACTTGAGGACTAAAAGAATAACAAGTTTCCTGAAGGTGTATAGCACCTAAACAATAAACACAAACATTATGCCCATCTGTCAAAGACATTTTTTGGGCACACTTTGAGCACTTCTTAAAACCCGAAGGTTTATGGTCTTTTGCTTCTTTAGACATAGCTATCTAACTATTAAAAACACTTATCTAACACTAAGAAAATATACCTCTAATGCAAAAAACCAAGCTACAGGAGAAGAGAAAGACTAAAAACTTGTAATGTAAACAGTTAGTCTGAGGCAAAGGAAAACAACAGACAGAGGACTAGGTTCTCTAACTTAAATGGGCCTAGCCCTGAAAAACAAAACAAGAAGACAGAGGAAAAAGGAGAGGACTAGGTCCTCTAATTTAAATGGGCCTAGCCCTGTATGGAAAGAAAGGAAGCTAGATCCTCTAATTTAAATGGGTCTAGCAGATAGACAGGAAAGTCGATAAGAAGAAGGGATAAACAGAGCAAGAGCGGAGATACCAAGTAAAAAAAAAAAAGGCCTGCGAAAGCAACGGCCAAACAGTAACAACATTGAAAATAACTAGCAACAGCTAAGATAATACAAACAACTGACTACTAAGTCTAATAACAGTAAACTAACAACTTTTTCACTAATAAGAGTAGAAAAAACAATCCACTTAGCCATGGCCAAGAAGAGAGACTTCTGAACTCGTCAAGCGGCAAACAAGATCTGGGGCTTGTCAGCAGTGCATTGTGGGATACCTACCTTGCCACGAACCAACAAGAAGACTTTGAGCTTGCAATTAAGCAGAGTCGGAGCCGAGGATCAGCTCTGAACCCATGTGTAGGAATGAAGGCGAGCTAGGACTACAGGACATATATAGTTGCGATATTGTGGGACGTTGTACATTACAAAGTTTACACTTGTTCCATCCTTCAAGAGGATCATATGTGAGATGGTTAAGTGGTATATGAAGGAGGGGAGAAGGAAGGTCAGGGAATAGATAAATACTGGCCTAGGTGTTGTTTTTGTGGTATATGCCTAGGCCTGTATATCACTTTAATACAAATTACCTATGTTCAGGTAACTTGTTCCAATTGCAAAATCCAAACATTGGCTGCTGGTTTTATATTAGACCTGTTGAGATTTCTAGTTCCCAGCCCTGCACTCTTACTGTTAAGTTATGCTTCACTTTTTACTTTTATACAATGTCATGCCTTATTTGTCAGAACTGAGCAACAAAGTTCTCTCCAGATATTTTGCTATACAGTTTTAAACTTTGTCAGAAGTATGTGATGAGTCTGAACTTATCTTCAGTTCTGTTTCTTTTTAGATTCTATTACCTGCCTGAAGTGCCCCAGTCATCAGTGGCCTAATGTGAAGCAGGACATGTGCATTCAGAAAGTGACTCAATATCTTTCTTATGAAGAGCCACTTGGGAAAATTTTAACTGCAGTTCCCACATTCATGGCTATGATTACTGTTAGCATTTTGGCTGTCTTTGTCAAGTCCCATAATACTCCTGTTGTCAAAGCAAACAACCAAGAACTTAGTTATGTTCTTCTGTTAAGCCTTGTACTGTGTTTCCTCTCTTCACTGATTTTCATTGGACGACCCACCCACCTGATCTGTATGTTCCGACAAGTTACTTTTGGCCTCATTTTCACACTTTCTGTCTCTTGTGTTTTAGCTAAAACTCTTGTGGTTGTAATTGCCTTCAATGCAAGTAAACCGAACAGCAATCTAAGAAAATTTGTTGGACCTGGACTTCCAAGATCTTTAGTTACACTCTGTACAGTTATCCAAGTAATAATATGTGCTAATTGGTTAAATATCTGCTCTCCATTCCAGGATGAAAACACAGCTTCTGTAACAGGGAATATCATCATAGAATGTAATGAAGGTTCACCCATAGCATTTTGGTGCATGCTGTCTTACATGGGCCTGTTAGCCAGTGTAAGCCTTGTTGTAGCATTTCTGTCAAGGAACCTCCCAGATAGCTTTAATGAGGCTAAATACATAACATTCAGTATGCTAGTTTTTGTCACTGTATGGATGTCTTTCATCCCAGCTTACTTGAGCACACAGGGGAAGTATATGGTAGTTGTGGAAGTGTTTGCCATTGTGTCCTCTGGGGCTGGTCTGCTGGTTTGTATATTTACTCCTAAATGTTACATTATTCTGCTCAGGCCTGAAATGAACACCAGAGATTACTTAATGGGAAAAGGTGGATATAAGAAATGAAAGGATCAAAATAAATGCTTTGAACAATGCTTAAAATTAGATATGTTTGTTCATGTTATGTATATGTAAACTATTTTTTAAATTCATAAATGTGCTCATTTAAAAACCCTCATGTTAGCTGAGCACTAGAAATCTATGAAAAAAATGGGTCACCTCTGTTATTGCAGGTGGTGTTCATAGAGATAACTGTGGGGCAGCCATAGTCCTTCTTGTGGAAAGATGTAATCCTTATATATTGATTCTAATGCTGTTAATCTTGGCAGATTCTGTTACTTAGTTTATTCAGACTGTAAACTTTGTAAAACTTTACTAATTTTAAATATATATGCTATCTATGCTAATAGCAAGAAGACTATATAGCTTTCATAATAAACTTTCTGTCCAAATTTACAAAAAATTATTTAATTATGGGAATAGAATAGAATACAGTGATTTAATGCCTTTTCTGATCATTTAGCTGTTCCTTTAACATAGAATTTTATGAGATTTATGCAAAACATTACTCTCTGCAATCCTGGTACAAATGACATTCTTCAGGATGAAAAATATATCAGTTTTAATCTTACTGACTTCATGAATAGTTTTGATCATTGCGTATAAAACTAGATATTTAATTGTCACTTTAAAGCCAAACGAAGGGTCTTTTTATCAGTCACACTGCACATCTAAAAGGCAAAAAATACTCCAGAAAGGAAATTATGTTGCTAGATATACATCTGATAAACAGATATGATACAAATGTAAAGTAACAAATTGATGAATTAAAGGCCAGATTACATGTAAACATACCCTCTCATTTGTTATAGTTCAAGGCAAAACTGACTGCCACATATTCAGAATAGGCTCAAACTCTGAAAAAACTACTGCTAATATTATTAAAATGCAGCAGTTATCCAATAATTTTGCAGTTATTAAATTGGAAAATATCTCAAATGTTAATAAATCGGTTTTAGACTCTTTCCTCAAGTATCTTCTAAGGTGTATTTATATAGACAAAGAGCTAGCATAGCTGATCGAATGTGGCAGCTTTGTTCCCATGCAAGATTACAGTGCAGTGGGAAGTTTGGTGATGGTATCTATAATAGCAGGTGGGGGGGAGGTGAAGTTGGGCTTAGCCCCTGCACAACATATGTTTTACAATGTTTTTTTTTCCACCTTCGGTTGGTTGTTGACAAGTTGTGTTTGATCACTTGTCATTTGAAAATTTTGCATTTTTAATAGATGGTTTTAAATATATATATATATATATATATATATATATATATATATATATATATATATATATAATTTATTTATTATAATTTATTTATTTGCATTTGTTTACCGGGATGTTCCAGCTGGGCCAGAACTGCCACAGTGGAGTCCTGGGGAGAAAAGCTCCACATATAACACATTTCATATACAATACAGAATTTACATTAATAAAGACATTTAGTACATATTATTGGCAGCTTATACAACTGGTGAAAAAAAACAGTACATAAGTAATCATTCTCAAATCAAAGATAGTATACAAGCAATACAGAGTATATACACGACAACATTCCATATGAGTAGTATTCAGTTATCAAAATTTATTTAGGACACTTCATTCAGTGGGTGCAAAGCAGATATATGAATTAATTAGGGACTAGGTACTTAAACTTCTCACACGTTTAGGAGGTGTAATAGCTAAGCAATAGGCTGTATGATTCCTGTTGCAAGAATCAACAAAGTTGGTGAATATTGTTGTAGATATAAGTGGTGGTATGATATTAAGGTAGTCTGCGAGAGTACCTGAATGTCTGGCCTGGTTCGATGGTAGGTCTATAAGGGTTAGGAAGAGAAAGAAATAGACAGGAGGGATCAATGGTAGGACAATGAGGGTTAGTAGAAGAGGGAAGTGGAAAGGATGGAGAGGCAGAGTAAGTAAAAGACAGGTGGATGTGAAAGGAGGATGCCAGAGTAGTAGAGTGGGGGTGAGAATAGTTGTGATGGTTGAAGTTAGGTTATATGAGATGTGGTGTTAGCACATGTACACAGCCAAGATGAGGAAATGTATTGTTTCAGAGATGTCTTGAAGAGGGTTACTGGGCAGGCGGATCTAAGTGTTGGGGGAAGGGAGTTCCAAAGTTTTGCTATGGTAAAGGAGTAAAGCATCTGGCCAGCCGAAAGTTTGGATTTTTCTACATTTACGAGCAGTTGGTTGTTGGATCGGAGTGGTCTGTTAGGATGGTATAAAGTAAGTATAGAAGACAAAGCAGGGCACATGGATGGATTATGAATGAGTCTGTGAGCTGTAGTTAGTTGGATAAAGGTGAGATAGTTGAGGAGTTCAAGCCATTTTAGGTTGCATAATGATAAGCAGTGAGGGGATAAGTAGGAGGCATTAGTTACAAACGTAGCAATTTTGTTGTAGCATGAGTCTAATTTGGACTTTAGAGAGGACTGAATGTTGGTGAGGAGGGGGGCACCGTATAAAAAAGAGGGTAATAGAAATGAAGAGGCAAGGGAAAGTCGGACTGATGCACTGAGTAGGTGATTGTGTTGGTAGAGAGTGCCAAGCTTTTGATGTGTCTTTTTGACATTGGACTGGATGTGCAGGTTGAATGTGGGGCTTTTGTCTATGATGACACCTAGGAGTTTTGTCATAGGTACAATGTTGATGGTGGTACCATTTAGGGATTGAATGTTGAAGTTCTCTGTTTGTAGGGGAGTGGACTTTTTGGGGGCAAATATTACTAGTTTGGTTTTGTTGGGGTTCAGGGCAAGATGATTATTAGACATCCAAATTTTGGTGGAGGTGAGGGCATTTTGGGTGAGTTGGTGGAGTTTTGAGGAGTTGTTTGCAGTGCATATGATAGTGTAGTCATCTGCATACTAGATGACTGAGCCTTGAGAGAGTGCAGTGTGGAAGTTATTGATAAACATGATAAACAGGAGTGGGCCTAAAATGGAGCCTTGAGGAACACCAATTGTAGTGTTTAGGAAAGGGGAGTAAGAGTTCTGCCATTTAGTTGATTGTTGCCTGTTAGTGAGGTAATTAGTGAACCAGTTTAGAGTTTGAGGTGAGGTACCTATGTTAGAGAGTTTTGTTAGAAGGAGAGAGTGAGATATAGTATCAAAAGCTTTAGAAAGATCAAGAAATAGTGAAGATATGATTTTACCAGGCTCGCTTGACAGTGTCCATGAAGGATATGAGGGCAATGGTGGTACTATGCCTTGGTCTAAATCCGTGTTGGATGGGTGTGCGGATGTGATAGTGAGTCAGATGGTGAAGAAGTTGAGAATGAATACATTTTTCCAGAATCTTAGAGGTGGGTGATAGTTTAGCAATGGGGCGGAAGTTGGTGGTGTCTATGTTGGGGCCCCCCTTGTGTAGAGGGAGGATATAACCTTTTTTCCAGATGATGGGCATATAGGATTCTTGGATAGATCTGTTGAGAAGTATGCTGATAGTGTAAGTGATTGAGTTGGCTGTGATTTGCAGGTATTTGCCGGTTATATTGTCAGGGGCATTTGTACATGGTTTGAATTTTAGAAGCAATTTTTTTAATAGTCAAGGTGGGTATAGGTGACAGAGTAAAGTTGGGAATAGGGGGTGTACTGGTGTTAGCTGTGGAGAGGTCTGTGGTGAACAAGTTGGTCTTGGGGAAGGTAGCGGTTAGATTGGCTATAGCATCTATGAAATAGGAGTTGAAGGTTGCAGCAGTTTCAATGGGTGTTTTATTTTGGTCTGGCAAGGATTATTGCTAGAGCCTGGGTTTAATAAAGAGGTGAGGGAGCTCCAGAATTTCTTTGGGTTTTGCTTGTGTTGATTTTGTAATGTAATGTAGCATTCTTTTTTGTTTTGTAATACTTACCTGGTTTCAGAGCTGTTTGTATTGGGTGAGGTCAGATGGGTTTTTGTTTTTTTGCCAGATTTTCCAAGATTTGTCCCTGTGTTTCAAGAGATCCTTAGTGGACCTTGTTAGCCAACTGGCATTGCTGGTCTTTACTCTCTTTTGTCAAAGGGGAGCGAGATTGTTTAGTATGCTGAGGAAGGTTGAGTTGAAGAACTTAACTGTCTCATCAAGGGGAAGTGATTTTAGTGCATCCCAGTTGATGCTAAGCAACCTTTGGTTAAAGTTAGATGGACAGAACTGGGATTCATCTCTGGTAACCGTGTACTGATGTTTATTAATTGTTGTGGTACATTCGCGTTGTATAAAGACTGGTAAGTGGTAATTTTTTCCTATTGGAGAGTGTACCAGTAGATGTGGTTTTATTTGGGTTGGACACTAAAATCCAGTCTAGGATTGAGCCATTAGTATTAATTTTATTAGGCCTGGTTATGGTGTTAACTAGCTGGCTGAACTTATATAGATTGATATTGCAGTTAGAATGGTGTGGGGATATGTCTAGTTGATATTTACATCTTCCAATATGATAGTCTCATTTTTTATGTTAGTAGATGCCCAGGCAAAGATTTCCTCAAGAATTGGGATGTAAGTGATGTTAGTTAGTTAGGAGTGAGTCTGAGCACAGTGAGGTCAAATGGAGTGGGTTGAAACCAAATATGGAATTGCTATCTGGAAAGAAAACTATTAGTAAGGTAGGAAATCTGGAGGGGGAGCAGATGGTCTAAGTATTTAAAGATGGTGCCACAGCTCAGGGGAAGAATAAGTAAACTCTCAAGAGGAACAGGGAGGGAATAGACAGGATTGACAGGGCTGGGAAAGCTTACAATAAGATTATTAGGAGACCAAGAGAAGGGGGAAGGCTAAGAGCCAGGGAGGTGGCCTAATGGTTAAGGTGTTTGCCTTATAAACACAACGTGCAGAGTTTGAGTCTCACAAGGGATAATGGGCTAGGCTTAAAATGGCTCACAAGAGCAGTTAGCCTGGTACTAATCTATGAACCTATAAAACAGATTTGATAGGGCTAGGAAACGTAAAATAGAATTATGATAGGAGAACAAGAAAAAAAGGGGGGAGGCTATAAACCAGGACTTGGAGAAAGCTGTTTTTCTTTTCTCACAATCAACCAGCTAGCCCAGGTCAGTACCTATAAATCAGGACTTGGAGAAAGCTGTTTTTCTTTTTTCACAATCAACCAGCTAGCTCAGGTCAGTACCTAAAGGTGTCTGTTTATCTATCTGAACTCAAAAGCAGATTTAGTAGAGCATCAGGGAAGTAGAATATAAAATAAATGTAAAGCTTTGAAAACTGTATATATTTGTTACAATAAATGGGAGAATAAAATATAAGAATATAAAATAAATGTAATATTGCTGTTGTTTGTCTTTCGGCTTTTCCCGGTTAGGGGTCGCCACAGCAGAACTCCGGTCCGCTAATGATTGGTAGTAGATTTTTCATGAACGCCGAGGTGCCAGCTCAACGTCCAGCCTTCAGCAAAGGCTCTCCCATTTACGCATGTCTTTCGAACACCCATCCAACCATGGGGAGGACATGCAGACTCCACACAGAAGGCACTCTCTGCACTTCAGCCGAGAATCGAACGGTAGAACCTCTTGCTGTGAGGCAACAATGCTACCGCTGTACCACCGCACAGTGTCATAAAATAAATATAATACATAAGATAAATAAAATATAAGAATATAACATAAATGCAAAGCTTTGGAAAATGTATATATTTGTTATAATAAATGGGGGGAAGGGGGGGTCTAGTAGTGTGCACAGCAAAAGAATCAGTAGCAGTATCACAGAGAGAATATTATAATAGACCTACACTGCTCACAGTCTGTTGGTAAAAGTAAGACTTGCAGTAGCTTTTATTGGTTTGTACGGGTTTCCGCTCTCTGTGTTTTTGTATGCAGGCAGTTGTTTCAGGTTTTTATATATATATATATATATATATATATATATATATATATATATATGTGTGTATGTCTATATGGTGAGTGTGTGTGTGTGTGTGTGTGTGTGTGTGTGTGTGTGTGTGTGTGTGTGTGTGTGTAGTAGTAGTAGTAGTAGTAGTAGTAGTAGTAGTAGTAGTATGTCTTTTGTTAAATTCCAGCAAAATAAAGATTTTTTTTAAATTAAATGCACATTTTTCTCATCACATCTTCCAGTATACTTCTGCCATCTTGGGTAAATTATTCCCCCTACAGGAAGTTCAGTCTGCAATCAGATAATTATAGCAATAAGGTTCAAGGCCTGATGGCTTTGTTGGTGAATTTTGGTAGTGTCTTTGCTTAAAATGTTACACCAGTAGCACAATTTGACACTCGCATGCTCCTGCTGTAACATTCCGAACCTTGTGAATGCGATAACAGGAGTAGTGCAATGAAGTGTAGAGGAGTTATCATATTAAAGTGGACTGTTCTGTATGTTTAATTCAGTACAGCAAAAATGCATAGTAAGAACTGCAGCAAAACCAAAACAAATGGCACCAAACAACCACAATGCATAGCCAAGAGATCAGAAATACTGTCGTACAAAAAGGTTCTTATTAATCAAAATGGCACTGGCCACAAGCTTTTTATATGGTATACTCACCCCTCCATATTCTGCTGCCATTGGAGAAAGTAGTTCTAACTATGTTGAGGAAGTGATCACCTACAAATATAATTGCATCTAATGTCTGAATCAATCATCAATAAGAAACATATAATTGTTGTATTTCTCACGCTTTTTTGCCTAACAGTGAATGCATACTTTAAACTGCAAACTCAAAAAATGACAAACACACAGCCTGCAGCTTGAGCGTAGTGATCCTGTGAAGCGACTATGAGGCCAAAACACATCTTCTTTAGGATGTAGTGTAAGATGCTGCTTGCTTCTGAGACAGTAATTACTACAGCCGGTTAGTGTTGAAGTGCTCATTACTACTGCCTTGGGATTAGGTGTTTATGTTTATTTGTTTGTTTGTTTAGCATTTCCATTTATAATACATTGTTTTATGAAGTATAGCCCAGTTAGTTACATATCAACCATCATACATGAATTTTCTCTGTTAATGATGATAATGTGGAACAGTGGCATCTGTATGCTGTATTGCAAGTCAACATAGTCCAATGATCTACATTATTGCCAGAACTTGAAAGAAACTGTGGCCAACTTGTTACCCTGAAATACATTACAACTGCATCCACCTCTCATCACACACACATACACACACGCGCACGCACACACACACACACACACACACACACACACACACACACACACACACACACACACACACACACACACTAGCATAAACCATAACAATATTCGTTTTACACTGATTTCAGCAAATAAAATACATTGTGTAACACTACTCCTGCCATGTCATTGAGTGTTTAGCAGCATACCTCTCAATGTCTTACTTCTAGAATCAGGGACAAAGTCTAAAATAATATATGACAATAGCCCAAAATCAGGGACAGAATATGAATACTGATCATATATAATTAGAAAGTTGTTACTGTGAAGACTGGTAGAGATGGGTGAAGGCTGCCAGCCTAGCCAGATAGAACTGTGCAGATAATTCTATCATTTGTAAATATGAATGTTGAACTTAAAACAATGTGGCAATGTTGGCATCTGCTGTAAAGAAATCTAAGTCAAGCATTTCTTGTTGGTCCTTTGAAATTAAAATTATTTAATCACTGCCTTTGATGTTTTACAAGTCGGCTCCAGTCCAGCTAGATGAACGCTTCCTGCCTATTGTTTTAAGGCTAAAGTTAATGACCAGAATTTACATGTGGAATGTCCTTTATTGCTCTAAGTGTAAAAGAATGTAAATGCAGTTAATGTGTAGCCTGGGAACACCAGAAAGGTGTAAAAGATGATTTAATGTTTAGCAGAACTGGAGTTTCAATTTAAACAGTGAGAACCAGAGATTATTAAGCATTTTGATCTTGGACATCTAACTCAGCACTGCCTATGCTCTATGTAAGTTAACTTAGAAGTATGTTTTCTTGCAGCAATAGCTAGGAATTAGAAAATATTAGACTAAGTGTTTTTCTGCATTCCCATCATAACTTTCCTACTGTATTATTTTAAGTTTCTGTGTGATCTCTGAATTCATGAATAGCACTGTGGTGTAGTAGTATTGTCTTGTGTTTTTAGTATTTATTATTAAATATGTTTAAACCCTTTTCAACTGTGGCTGGTTTATGTAGAGATAATTAAGCTCTAGAGTACATTGCATGCTTATAAGTGATCCTGTAATAAGCCCTTCCAATAAACCTTGATTGCTTAGTTACACTACTATTGGATAATAATATTGCGCAGTAACAATTGGACACCCTTTTAAGGGCCTTTGGGTAGCTGATAATTATTAGCTGGTGGTGGCAGGAATTACTACCATATCTGTGTCAGCCTTTCCCAGGAGTGTCAATGAAGTTATATAAATACTTATCTCTAAGTGTGTGTGTGTCAGCTATTTGTACAGGGACATGAAGCACTGGTTGGACAGAGAGGGTACTGGGGTTAGCTTGCCAGCTTTCTGTTGGAGGGTGGCCTAATGGTTAAAGTGTTTGCCTTATAAACACAAGGTACAGGGTTTGAATCTCACAGGGGATAATTGGCTAGGCTTAAAATGGCTTGCAAGGGCAGTTAGCCTAGAACTAATCTATGAATCTATGAATCTATGAATCTATGAAAAAAGCTAGGCTGAGATCTGGACCCTATAGCTGTGCCACTGGGGAGTCTTATTGGGGACCTGGGGAGCAAGGGAGTGACCAGCCCTGGACTGACTGTGATCTCTGTGTGCTCTTAAGGGAAATTGCACTTTACTGTGTGTATTTGTTATCCTTTCTCCTATATGAGATGCCCTCTCTGGTGTTAGTGGTGAGGATTGAGGCTCCTTGACTGCTGGGCCAGGGCACGGGCATCACATATTAATTGGTGGCAGTGGTTGGGATATCCACCTCACATATTAATTGGTGGCAGTGGTTGGGATATCCACCTCACATTTGTGTTTGGCAGCAGTGGGATATTCACATCACATATTAATTAGTTGGCAAATATTAATTGGCTTGTAGTGGTATGGGTAGAGTGAATCCTGTAGCTTATGTATAGTGATCTCTGAAGGTGTTGTGTACTCTAAATCAGCCATGCAGTGAATACTCAAGAGTTCAGATCACAATTGTTTTATTTCTTTTGTTAGCTTAGTTAGTCAGGGTGATCAGGCAGCATGTCAGCAGAGGAGTATGGAAAGCTAACAAGGAGCCAGCTAGTGGAGATGTGCCAGGCTAGAGGATTGGTGCATGGAAACCTGACTAAGGCAGACCTAATTGCAGCCTTGGTTACAGCTGCATCAGAAAACAGCATCCAGGAGGACAATCAGATTGGCAGTGGAGATACAATATCCTCAGAGAATGGACAGCTCAACCTTTCTGTGAAGGACAATCAGACTGGCAGTGGAGATACAATATCCTCGGAGAATGGACAGCTCGTTCTTTCTGCAGTGGACTTAATAATCCAGCTGGAGCTAAAGAGAATTGAGTTGGAGGCCACGTGTTTGTAGATAGAAGGCGAAGAAAAGGAGCATCAGAGTAGGCATGAGAGGGAAATGCTGACTCTTCACCAGAATCATGGAGGTAATGGGGAAGGGAGCAACTGGACCCCAGAAGCACAACAGGTCAGTAAATTTCTTTTGCAATTTAAAGAGGGGGATACTTTTGATAATTTCATTCATATGTTTGAGAGGGTATGCAAACAGTATAGTGTTGACCAAAGGCTCTAGGTATAGTTCCTGACCCCCTTACTCCATGGGAAAGCTGTAACGTTTTTGTAAAAAATGCCTGACTCTGTCTGTTTTGATTATACTGCTGTAAAAATGTCTTTTAGAATGTTTTAAGCTAACACCTGAAATGTATAGGAAAAAGTTTTGTGAGCATAGACACAAGGCAAATGAAAGTGTGTGTGAATATGTTGCTGAACTGAGCACTTATTTTCATAGCTGGGTGAGTGGATGTCAGGTCACCACTATTGAAGGGCTGGCAGACCATTTGGTGAGGGACCAAGCCCTTAGCACTTTGTCTGAGGACATGAGGATCTGGTTTGCTGATAGACAATGTGCTACTTCAAATGATTTGGGGAAGGAGGGAGATCTATACCTGGCCAGCAGGGCAGCCCTGCACAGGAAGTGAACCCCCAGTACTGCTCATGGGTCTAAAGATAACCATGGTGGGCAGCACAGACTGCCACAACAGAATCTGCCAGTAGCAGGGGAAGCCACTAGTCCAGGTACCCGTCCAGGAGCTAGGGTTAAATGTTTTGAATGCAACCGGTGGGGCCATGTGGCATACAGGTGTCCACTGAGGCAAGGTGGGGAACGAAAGGTGAGGGAGCCAGTAAGTGAGAAAGAAAAAATGCCAATAGTAGGTTGTGTTGAGACAACAGGGATACTAAACTACCATCTTGCAAATGTCCTGAGAGGGAAGGATTTGGATGTGGCAGTACCATGTGCTTATGCAGTTACACGCGGTCAAGCTAGGAGACAAGCATGTGGGTCTGGTAGCCTGGGGGAGACCCAGACAGACTGCATACTTGCAGCCAGGACTGGTGAGGTGGTTATTTCAGGAAGGGAGCTACTTTGTAGCAGTGAGACTGAATGTGAGCCACAGCTACTTGTGGGTACTGATTGTCCCTTGGACAGAATGACTGCAAAGGTAGAGGTGAGTAGTAGTACCCAGGCTGACAGTGAAGCACCACTGTCACAGGATGCCAGACTTCTTGTGGAAGGGGAGCTGGGAAGGGTTACAAGGAGAGAGTTGAGACAGGTTCAGCTTTCAGACCCTACATTGCAAGGCCTGAGGCAGGTAGCTAGGGAGGCACCCGGTTCTCAAGGGAAGGGGGAATCTGTATACTGGGACAAAGGGTTACTATACCAAGAGTGGATGCCTGAGGGAGGGCTAGAAGGTGAGAGAGTACAGCAGTTGGTAGTGTCTAGAGCCTACCATCTGGCATGTCTAGCCATAGCCCATGATATTCCGTTTGCAGGTCATATGGGCATAAAACACACAAAGAGGCATATTATGCAGAACTTCTATTGACCTGGAATTTCCAGAGATGTAACAGGGTACTGCAGGACCTGTGAGCAGTGCCAAAAGGTAGGCAAAACAGGAGACAAGATGAGAGCTCCTTTGATGCCTTTGCCTGTGATTGAGGAGCCATTTCTGAGGGTAGCTATGGATATTGTGGGTCCTCTGAGTACCCCAAGTACCACATGGAAAAAATATATCCTAGTGGTAGTGGATTATGCTACATGATACCCTGAGGCAGTGGCTTTGTCCTCCATTGAGGCAGAGAAGGTGGCAAATGCTTTGTTAGAGATTTTCAGCAGGGTGGGTTTCCCAAAATAAATACTGTCTGACAGAGGTGCCGATTTCATGTCAGACCTGCTGGCTTGTCTGCGGAAGTCCTGTGGGGTGAAGCACATAAAGACCACCCCCTACCATTCCCAGACTAATGGTCTTGTTGAGAGGTTAAAATCTATAATCAAGTCCATGCTACAGGCATTTTCAGATCAGTTTAAGAGGGAGTGGGATAAATATTTGCCCCATCTGTTGTTTGCTTACAGAGAAATTCCACAGGAATCCACAGGTTTTTCACCCTTTGAGTTGCTGTATGAGCATAGGGTGAGCAGACCTCTAGATTTACTTTGAGATGAGTGGGAAGGTGAGTGCGAGTCTCACAAGGAGTCTGTTGTGGCATACACCCTAAACCTCAGGACAAGGCTCAGGTAACTCATGGGCTTGGCCCAGGAGAACCTGGCAGAAGCCCAACAACAGAAAAAGGAGTGGTATGACAGGAATGCTCGAGCTAGAGAGTATGTTGTGGGGCAGCAGGTAATGGTTCTCATTCCTGTCAGACACAACAAGCTGCAAGCAGCTTGGGAGGGACCCTACAAGGTGATAAGAAAGGTAAGTGATGTTAAATACATGGTGGAACTGCTAGGCAGATGACAGGGGCACATATTGTACCATGTTAACATGATGAAACCTTACCATGATAGGGAAGCCCTTGTGCTGAGCATTTGCAGTGGATTGCAGGAGGAGTCTGAGGGAGATCTGGTGTCTGCTCTCCTCGGTAAGGCTCGGGCTGACACCTCAGTGGAAGGGGTAGCAATCTTTCAGCAACTATCTCCTACCCAGGTTCGAGAAATCTGAGCAGTGTTGCAGAATTTTGGGGACATGTTTACATTGAAAACAGGGTGTACCCACCTGGTGCAGCATGAGGTGGATACAGGACCCCAAAGGCCTATTAGGCAGGCCCCTTATAGGATGCATGAGAGAGTCAGACAGACTCTGAGGGAAGAGGTACAGGAGATGTTGGAAGTAGGGGTGATTCAAGAGTCCAACAGTCCCTGGGCCTCCCCAGTGGTGCTGGTGCCAAAGAAAGATGTCAGCACCAGGTTCTGTGTGGATTACAGGAAATTAAATAGTCAGAAATAGTCACAGAGTCGGATGCTTACCCCATGCCTAGGATGGATGAGGCCCTAGAGCAGCTGGGTGGGGCTAAGTATCTTACAACCATTGATCTTACCAAGGGTTACTGGCAGTTGCCTTGTGACTGCTTCTGGCTTGTATGAGTTCACAAAGATGCCCTTTGGGATGAAGAATGCCCCAGTGACTTTCCAGAGGCTGGTAGATCATATCTTAGCAGGAGCAGGAGGGTTTGCCCTTGCTTACTTAAATGATATTGCCATCTACAGCCATTCCTGGCCAGAGCACCTTCAGCATGTCAGGGAGGTGCTGAGCAGACTACAGAGGGCAGGGTTGACCATTAAGCTGAGCAAATGTCAGGTGGGTATGGCAGAGGTCTCCTACTTAGGACATAGAGTGGGGAGTGGTAAGATAAGGCCAGAACCTGCCAACATGGAAGCCATTCAGACATGGCCTGCAGCTGTTACTAAAAAGCAGGTGAGGGCATTTTTAGGAACAGCAGGGTACTACAGAAAGTTCATCCCCAGTTCATAGGTTCATAGGTTCATAGGTAGGTACTAGGCTATTGGCCCTGGGGTCCATACAAGCCCAGCCAAAAAGGTACCCTGGCTTTTGCCACCCAAGAAAATTATTTTCCCGTGTGACTGTTGAGCAGAGGCACAAAGGTGATCCCCGGGGTGAATTTCCTATTTAACATCCAATCATCAAGATTTTTCTTGAAGAGTGCTAATGAGGAGCTTTATTTGATATAGATAGGTAGTTTATTCCAGAGTATGGGAAGTCTCTGGGACAGGAATCTATCCCTCCGGCATGTTCTGTTTATTGTGGTGACAAGGTTTAGGTCCCTAGAGCATGTAGCTCGGAGGGATTGGGATTTCTTTAAGTGGAGCATGTCCAGCTCTGGGTTTGACATAGCTTTGTATGTTAGGCAGAGATCACCTCTGAGTAGGTGATATGCGACAGAGTAAAGCTGGAGTTTTTTGAGACGGTCAGCGTAGGGCATCTGTTTGAGACCAGTAATCCTCTTTGTGAGGTATTTCTGCGGCTTTTCCAGTTGTTGGAGATGTCTTGTGAGGTACATACCAAAAGGGGTGTTGTACTCTATAATGGGTCTAATGAGTGATGAGTAGAGGGGAACAATGACCTCTTTTTTTCTGGATGAGAAACCTTTTGTAATGAGGTGTGCCACATAGAAGGATTTCCTGACTACTGTGGCAATGTGATTATCAAAGGAGAGACTACTGTCCACCTGTGTCCCAAGGTCTCTTATCACACTTTCGGTGTTAAGTATACTACCGCCTATGTTGTAGTTCATGGGTACAGAGTTTTTACCAAAGGGGATGACAATGCACTTTTTGGCATTGAGCTTGAGGCCATAGCTTTGACACCAGGCATCTGTCTCAGTGAGGCCCTTTTGTAGGATGTCCACATCGTTAGGAGTTTCAATTATGGCTCCTAGTTTGCAGTCATCTGCGAACTTCATTAGCCAAAGACCTTCTGTGTTAGCCTGTACTTCAGAGAAGTAGATACCAAAAAGGAGAGGACCCAGGACTGAACCCTGTGGTACTCCACTTGTCACTGGTCTGAAGTTGGATTTGGAGTCTGCTACTTTCACAGTGTGGATTCTGTCAGTGAGTCAGCTGGCAACCCATCTTGTGACATAGGGATTTATACCTAGTTTAGTGAGTTTATTTATAATTCCAGAGTGGGGGATGGTGTCAAAAGCCTTGGCAAGATCTAGATAGGCTGTGTGAACTACCTTACCCTTGTCTACTGTTTTGTGACTGCTTCAAAGAAGTCTATCAGGTTCAGGAGACATGATCTGCCTTTTACAAACCCAAACTGGGTGGGATCCAGAGTCTGGAGATTACCAATGTCTTTGTTTATAAGTTGCATGATGATACGTTGCATGGCCTTGCAGACCAGGCTAGTCAGGCTAATGGGGCGGTAGTTCCCTGGGTCCATGGTGGCTCTCCCCTTGTGGAGTGAGATAACCATTGCTGTGTGCCATTCAGCAGGCACAAAGCCTGAGGTGAGGCTATGATTGAACATGGTACTTAGGTGGGGTGCCGGTTCATTCTGTAGTTCATGTAGAATGCACCCTGGGATGTTGTCTGGTCCCATGGATGCTGTGTTCTTGGCTTTGGAGAGTGTGGTTTTTACCTGTGCAGCCGTGATTACAGGAACTTTGCATTCTTCCGGTATAGAGATGGGCTCTTTAGGGGGTGAGAGGGGGGTAAAGTTAGCACTGAACCTATCTGCCAGGATGTTGGCAATATCAGTTGGGTCTGTATATTTAGTGTCATTGTGCTGTAACTCAGAGCAGATCTGAGTGTTGCCATTCAGATTCTTGACATAGCTATAGAATGCTTTTTGGTTGCCTTTAGAATCAGTGGCAATTTTGTTTTCGTAACTAGCTTTGGAGGATTTTATCAGGGATCGCAGCTTCTTACTGAGGCTGACCAGGGAGCTCCTCCACTCATGGGATTTTACTCTCTTTTGCAAGAGTTTCTTCCTTCTGTTGTATAGTTTGTTTATGGCAGGGGACCACCAGATTGGCTTCCTTTTTTGGAGGATAGCGTCTTGGTTCTGTTTGGGATAGCATGATCCATGCACTCATGTAAGTGCTTATAAAGTGCAATTGTGTAGGATTCAGTAGTCGTAACTGTATTGTCCATCTGCATGGGTGTCATGAAGTTCAGCACTTCTGTCTTAAGAAGCATGAAGTTGGCTTTGGAGAAATTTTTTTATTATGGTTTCCTTAATGGGGGGTGGAGGCAGGATGTGGATATCTAGGGTAATTAGCTTATGGTCGGATCGGACCAATGAGGCATTGACTTCAGGTGTGGAACACCGGTCACTCATATTGGTAATGACTAGATCTAGGATATTGTTGCCCCTGGTGGGGGTGTGGATAAGTTGAGCCAGGGCATTGGAGTTTATGAATTCCAGAAAGCGTTGAGTGAAGGAGTTGGTACATGAGTAGTTTTCCAGTTAATGGTGGGGTAGTCGAAATCGCCCATTATTAGGGTGTTTGGTTGAACCCTAATATTTTCCAGTATATCAAGAAAAGAGGAGTGGGAATCCTGGGTCATGGTGAGTGATCTGTAGCAAGCTACAATTTGGATTGCAGTTTTGCCCAGAGTTAGTTGCACTTGGATAACCTCAGCTGCATTATGCTGAGCAACTAGCCTGGAGGTGTGGATATCCTTAATGAATATGGATAAACCTCCGCCTTTGGTGTTCCGGTCCAGGTTACATGGCTGAAAAGTGTGGTATGAGTTATAGCCTGGTAGTGCAGGGGTGCTCTCTGGAGCCTTGAACCAGGTCTCAGTCACTGCACAGATATCGGTGTTCTCCATTTTAAGGAGTAGCTCGAGTGAGTGCCTTTTGAGATTTAGACTTCTGGCATTGAGTAGCATCACCCTCAGTTTTTGCTTGCCTGTTCCTGTTATGGTGGTGAATTTTTCATTTGAACCTTGCCTAAAAAAGGCACTATAGGGGCGACAAGAGCCTTAGCCAGTATCCGGAAACCCAGGGGTGACAGGTGCAGGCCATCTCTGGCAAAGCATCGTGGTCTGTCGACTATGTCATCCCAGGCAGACAGATACTGGATCCCTTTAGAATGGCACCAGAAGCTTAGCCAATTGTTGAAGTCAGTCATTTTGTCCTTGTACTGCGGCATCATTCTGGGTGATGGCAGAATGCTACTCAGGGCTAGGGTCATACCTGCCTGGGCTACAAGATCGGAGAGCTCTTCCACGTCTCTTTTCATGTAGTCCAGGGAGGTACTCCTCAGGTCATTCACACCAACATGGACAATGACAGAGTCATACTTGTACTTGTTGTGGAGTGACCTGAGTGTGTGGATTATGTGGCGGATCCTGGCACCCGACAGACAGCTGACAGTAACCTTCTCCTTGTTTAGCCTGGTGAGTGCGACATCAGTGTGCCTGACTATAGAGTCACCTATGACTAGTGTGTTGGGTATGTTGTTTTGCCTTATTGGCTGTGGTTGAGTGGCACACTGAGTCTGCGGGCTATGTGTCATTTGGGTTGTGTTGGGGGGTGGAGGTTGCTTGCATTTCTGCTTTGGAGGTGTCTGTTGCTTGAGCAGATTATTATTGAGAGCCCCTGCAAATGTTTTTGTATTTCTATGTGTGGATTTTGGAGGTGTAGATTTAGTGAGACTATGTGATGAGTGTGGTGTGGCGCAAGTGTTTACCTTCTCCTCTTGACTGTCAAGTTCAGTCTTGATTGGAGAGAGATTTACCTCCAGTTTGGCTAGATAAGTGCATCTCTCACAGGTTGTACTGTTGGGTGGTAGGAGGAGAGGGTTGTCTGTGTACATGAGGCAATTTCTACATTGCCCCAAGATGCCCAGATTCATCAGATAGACAGGAGAGAACACTGGGAGCTGACCCTTGGACATGCCTGAATAAAAAACTACTTTCCTCTAGATAAGTGAGGAAAGTGAGTACAAGAGCTGTTTTTCTCTAAGCAAGTGTGGAAAGTAAGTACCAAAACTGTTTTCCTCTAGGTAATGAAGAAGGCTGAGTGCTGTAGTAATTAGTAGGTTATTTAGTGCTTACAAGTTCTGAACAAGTGCTGATCATGAATAAGCAAATTCAAGTGCTAAAAGTAAGAATCTGTATCTGGACTAAACTAGTTACATGAAAGGGGGGAAACAAGTGCAAATGTGGGCTTTTAAATCAGAAAGTTGAGAGAGATGGAAAAACAAACGGCCAATAACTACAATTTCTGGGCCAGAACCACTCCTTATGTGGTAGATAGGTTACCTAGTGCTTACCACTCCCACTGATAAGCTAGAAGGCTTCCCTCCAACACAGAAAGCTTGGGGGGCTCAGAAGCTTACATACAGTCCTGGATACAGCAAATCTGAATCTAGACTACACTAGTTACAGGAAAGGTTTTTAAATATATATATATATATATATATATACATACATATATATACATATTATATATATACACATATATATATATATATATATATATATATATATATACATATTATATATATATATATATATATATATATATATACATATTTATATATATATATATATATATATATATATATATACAGAAAAGCAGCTAAAACAGCAGTCAAAACAATTCAAATACAGTGCAAGCTAGCACACGAGTATGTAGCAATGTTAAACCAAACAGTTTAAAAAATGCAATTAAATTAAAAATGATTAAAAACAATGCAGAAGGAGTCTATTAGGTAGAATGAGGTAAAGAGATGGGACTGGGGGGAGTGTCCCATATCAAATCTACAGTGGGGGCGGGCAACTGCAAAAACCTCCAAATTTAAACAACAACACAGGAATAGAGAGGGTGGGTATGGGAAAACCAACACCTTCAGCAGAGATCTGAAAACTATACAGTGAAGCAAAAATAACAGTGCACAACTCTGAAGTCAGCCAGAAATGATATAAAATTAGTCAAACAACAATTACCAGTACACAACTCTGAAGTGCCAGAAAAATATACTCAGCTCTGTATATCTCCAGATAGTTTGAAGAGCACTCTTTCAGGACACAGGAAGGCTCCAACAATGATATAGTACTATAGTTGCTCCCCTCACAGACCTGACAAGGAAGAACAGGCCAGATAAGGTAGTGTGGACCCCAGCATGTGTGCAGGCATTCCAGAAGCTTAAAGAAGCTTTGGGAGGACCCCCTGTATTAGCCAGTTCAGATTACAGCAAATCATTTGTTGTGCAAGTGGATGCTTTGAACCATGGGGTGGGGGCTGTACTTAGCCAGATTTCTTTAGAGGGGGGAGAGCATCCAGAGGCTCCAACCTAGGGAGGAATGCTATGCAGCTTTAGAAAAGGAATGTCTAGCCATTGTGTGGGCACTGCAGAAATTTCAGCCTTATCTGTATGGAAGAAAATTCACTGTAATGACAAAACACAACCCCCTAACATAGTTAAACAGAGCCAGCCAGCAAAATGCCAAGCTGCTAAGATGGAACCTAGGGTTGCAAGCATGTGATATCAGTGCAGCACCACAGTGGGAGTAGCAATGCCAATGCAGATGGGCTCTCAAGACAGGGAATGGGGTGAGACACATTCAGATAGACCTAACCCTCTCAAGTGGTGCTTCTCAAGAATCACTTGAAAAACTAGTTTGAGTTCTCCGGGGTGAGAAATGTGAAGACTGGTAGAGACGGGTGAAGGCTGCCAGCCTAGCCAGATAGAATTGTGCAGATAATTCTATCATTTGTAAATATGAATGTTGAACTTAAAACAATGTGGCAACATTGCCATCTGCTGTAAAGAAAGCTACGTCAAGCATTTCTTGTTGGTCCTTTGAAATTAAAATTATTTCATCACTGCCTTTGATTTTACATATTGGCTCCAGTCCAGCTAGATGAAGGCTTCCTGCCTATTGTTTTAAGGCTAAAGTTAATGACCAGAATTTACATGTGGAATGTCCTTTATTGCTCTAAGTGTAAAAGAATGTAAATGCAGTTAATGTGTAACCTGGGAACACCAAGAAGGTGTAAAAGATGATGTAATATTTAGCAGAACTGGAGTTTCAATTTAAGCAGTGAGGACCAGAGATTATTAAGCATTTTGATCTTGGATATCCAATTCAGCATTGCCTATGCTCTATGTAAGTAAGTTATCTTAGAAGTATGCTTTCTTGTAGCAATAGCTAGGAATTAGAAAAAAATTAGACTAAGTGTTTTTCTGTATTCCCATCAGAACTTTCCTACTGTATTATTTTACGTTTCTGTGTGATCTCTGAACTCTTGAATAGCACTGTGGTGTAGTAGCATTGTCTTGTGTTTTTAGTATTTATTATTAAATATTTTTAAACCCTTTTCAACTGTGGCTGGTTTATGTAGAAATAATTAAGCTCTAGAGTACATTGCATGCTTATAAGTGATCCTGTAATAAGCCCTTCCAATAAGCCTTGATTGCTTAGTTACACTACTATTGGATAATAATATTACACAGTAATAATTTGACACCCTTTTAAGGGCCTTTGGGCAGCTGATTATTATTAGCTGGTGGTGGCAGGAGCTATAGTCTGGGTATAGGGGCACAGCTGGAGAATCTGTGTCAGACTTTCTCAGGAGTATCTGTGAAGTTGTATAAATACTTATCTTTAAGTGTGCGTGTGTCAGCTACTTGTACAGGGACATGAAGCACTTGTTGGACAGAGAGGGTACTGGAGGTTAGCTTGACAGCTAGGCTGAGATCTGGACCCTATAGCTGTGCCAGTGGGGAGTCTTACTGGGGACCTGGGGAGCAAGGGAGCGACCAGTCCTGGACTGACTGTGATCTCTGTGTGCTCTTAATGGAAATTGCACTTTACTGTGTGCATTTGTTATCCTTTCTCCTATATGGTGTTAGTGGTGAGGATTGAGACTCCTTGATTGCTGGGCCAGGGCATGGGCATCACAGTTACAATAATAGATTTTGCATTAGTAAATTCTGAGGAATATGAAGTCAAAAATTCAAATGACTGCAAACTTCAACAGTTTGGAAAAACAACACAAATTTTATGATTAACAAACCTAAATAAGAGGCATAATCATGAACATTCTGCAAAACTAGATACCTAAAACTATGTTTAATGGTGATCAAATAGTTACTCTGTCTCTTGACGATCACCTACCATCCAATGGGTGCCACTGGTATGGGTTTTGACTTGTCTTCTCTTCTACCACAATTGGCAAACTAGCATTAGCTGCTCACATCCTGTGGTGGCAATCAAATATGGGTCATCTGGGTCACAGGTAGGGCTTTATCTCTCTGCACCATGGATCTCCCAGTGAAATGAATTTTGAGAAAAAAAGGATGGCCAAGTTGATAGAAATGCAATTGTATTTTGAATGTATACAGAACCTTTTACAACCTGTGTCAATTATTTCAATTGGGCTTTAGCAAAACCAAAGTTTACTTCTTTTTTGTTTACTCATGTTGTACTGAGGTAAGTGATTCCAGGAAGAAGAGGCAATTTTCTAAAGGACTTACTCTTCAATGGCCCTTGGTATAGAAGAGGGGCCTGTTATACAAAGTGGATATAGATGTAATGAAATTCTGTACATTTACGGATATAATGAGTGACCTACTGTTACCGATTTGTATGCAATGGTCAGGGACTATGGTCTCTTGACCCAAACTGCTACTACCTAAATCATGCAAGAGTGAATGAACTTAGGATTATACAGTACAAACATGGTGCTGCTTTGGGAAATAGTCACTATCTGCTGTACCCAAATAAGGTTTACACTGACCATCTACAGATTGAGGTTATAGTCATTGTTTAATCCAGGATCTCACCCACATTGCTGTCAGCTTAATGTTTTCCACTGCTATCTTACCAACAATATCAACATGATAAACTGTCTTTCTGACATCCAAATAGCAACTTAACCACATAGTTAACACGTATCTTTCTCAGAACAGTGACAGGACATTCACACACTGACAATACTTTTCTTAAACAGGAATAAACACTACCGCCTTTTCTCTGACTGTATAATCACTGGATGTTGCTGTCTAGTCATACCTGACCTTTTGCTGCTTTTGTGATTGTACTAGATAATTTTGTGTCAATCCTGTAAGACCATAAGTTTAGTGTAACAATTCTGCACCACCTCCTCAACAGACTCCTTGTAGAAATCAAAGTTACTGCCTCACTAATCATGAATTGGGTCAAGAGCATCTTTACGCTATAAAGATAAAGGAATCTAAATGGCAAAAAAAGATGTGGATTTTTGTGGGCCGTCTCTCTGGCTTCATATCAGAATTGCAGACTTGCTTGTGAAAGAGCTGTGTGGGAAAGAAGCTAAACGCTACCCTCTACCATTCATAAATGCACTGTTTGGTAAAGTGGAGGCCCTCCAAGCAAAACAGGAAATGTGTCCAATATTTGTCCAACTCCTGTTTAAACCTGGCAATAAATCCACTGAGTGCAGTCTTGAGAATACAGTTAAACTTCATCACTTCTTCTTCTAGTCCTTCTTCTAGAGTCCATTACATGTATAGTAACCATTTGTCCTACTAAATGGACTTTCTGTTCCTTAGAAACAGGAGCTATCTCCCTCAAGTTTGTAATGTGGGAACCAAGTGCTGTGTCAGTCTCAAGAAAGTCCTTCTTTGACCATTGAAATTCTATGAATAGTTTTATTCAACCAAAACATGGGAAGATATCTTGTGCATATTGCAATATAATAAAGGAATATGCAAACTGCTGCATAAATGGACTGCAAAAAAAGGTCATTAAGGCCAACATCTCAACATGGACAGGGTTAAGGTGGAATTAAGGGGCTTGCTCAAAAAATGCAGACAGGGTTGGTCTACAAATTTGGATACATCTTTAATAAATCAGGAATGGGATCAAACCTGTTTATTTTTGAGATATACAGCCAGGACTGGATGATCCTGCATAGGTGCATAGACATTTTTGCATAGATATATTAATACTCCTATGGAAATTCAAAAAAGTATTTCTTACTGCAGTGAGGGATTGGTGAGATGTGGAAGGCTGGTGGAAACAAACTGGTTGCATATTTCCTGGCAATGTCCATGACTGCATGTTTTGAAATTGGCCCTGACCAGCCTATTGGTAAAGGTCCTTGGTAAGGAAATCTAAACATCTAAAGAGAATAATGTTGCTGATCTTTCTACTGAGTAAGATACTAATAACTAAGAAAGAGTAGTCAGCTAACTTACCCAGACTGGAAGAGCTGATAAACTTAATGACATCCCTGAAAGATATGAATATGCTACATATAAAGGGAGTAATAGAAATAACTAGTAAATAAGTGGTTGACATGGTACCAGTAACTCAAATGAAGATCCAGGAAAAATAGCAATCCAAGGTAATTTATTTATTGAGTAAGCATAGGTAGATGACCACCCTTCTAAGAATCAAACTAGGTATCTAATCCTTTATATGAGTTCTTTTGTATGTATTCTACAAAATCTGTACTGATACAGTAAACAAGCCTTTAATATCTGGGAAACTTATGCCAGGAAATATTATATATTTTTCCAGTAAAATAGGCTGTTGATTGGGATTTCTTTGCTTGTTGGTGATATAAAAGACACTACTATGATATCTGAATACTGTCTGTGTGCTATTTTGTATTTGCTTTTAAGTTTTAATAGTTGAAATAAATGTTGAATGTTGTTGTTTCTCTTGTTCACTAAATATAAGAAAAAAAGTGGCCAAGATGTGCAGCACAGCACACACATGGATTTGACTAAACTGCATAAAACAATTAGACAGAGGTGGAAGTAAAGCCACGTGAGATATATGATCCATGAAAGGTAGGATAAGTGATGCACAGTACAATGAGGTAGACCAGCTTGTCAAAGGAGGGTGGTAAAAATAGGGACGCATTTAATTACCGACCCATATCATTAATTATTGTGTGTATAAGGATCTTAGCAAAACTGCTGACTACAAAACTAATGAAAAGCATTACCTGAGTTCCCTGATTTCAAATGTGAAGTTAAATGATTTTTCAAAACTATTTGTTATAATATGCAGACTTGTTTGTTTTACCCTTAAAAAGTGCTATTCTATATTGTTAAATACAGTGCATATTTAAGAACTAAGCACTTGTAAAAAAAAAAAAAGTGGTAGTCATAAATTTGCTTCCTCTTTCAAAGCCATTACCAGGATGTCAGCCTTAACCTTATATAGGCAGTCAGGAAATGGAGGACAATACTAAGGTATTCATCAGGACCGGCCTTTGGTCAACTGGTGCCCTAGGCAAAATGTCTCCACAGTGCCCCCCCCCCAACACCACACTGTGCTGGTCTGCCTACAGCATCCAGATTACTGGAATATCACCCATGCTAGATTGGCACCCTAGGTGGCTATCTAGTTGGCCTATGCCTAAGGCTAGCTATGGTATTCATAGTAGTGAAAGAATAAAGTATTGTTTTCTGAACCAACTATTCCTACTTCTCATTCATCTTTAGAACCTCTGGCAGTGTTAGTCCCCTTCAGTACTAAGCATCTTCAATTGCAATTTTCTGGAAATGGCATATGCATCTGTACAACAACAACAACAACTTTAGACTGTGCTCCTAACTTCAAAGGGACTGGAAACCTGTATTTTGAATGCTAATCAAAAAGCATTTTTAATGTTTTAACATAAAAACTAAATATCTGTTTATGTAAAAAACCGAGGTGCCATTAATCATATCCAGTAATATATTGTTGAATACATAACATATTGATATTCAAGGACTATATAACATCAAGACTTCCTGCAACTTTTGATCCACTCCAGTTTGCATACCAATCTAATCACTCCATGGTAGACGCTATGTCATTGGTACTTCACTTATCTCTTGCCCACCTGGAAAACAATAACTGCTATGTTCATATGATATTCATAGACTTAAGCTCTGCCTTCAACACAGTAATCCTCCAGCATCTGATAAATAAATTGGTTCATCTGGGTATCAGCACCCAGCTGTGCAATTGGATACTAGCCTTCTTCATAGATAGACTCCAGGCAGTATGTGTCAGCAAGAACACCTCAAAGAGCATCATTATGTACACTGAGGTACCTCAGGGCTGTGTCTTGAGCCCGTTACTGTTCACTTTGCTGACCCATGACTGCATCATCATGTACAGCTATAATCACATAAGTAAGTTTGCAGATGACACAACAGTTGTGGGTCTTATCAGTAATGATGATGAAACAGCCTACCAAAAGGAGGTTAACCAACTGACTGTGTGGTGCAACAGCAATAACCAGGCATTGAATGTGAACAAGGCCGATGCGATAATTGTTGACTTCAGAAGGAACAATGGAATGCACCCTCCACTCACAATCCACAGAGAAACATTGGAGTGGGTAAAAAGCACCAAGTTCTTAGGGGTACATATTGGAGAGGATATGTCATGGTCCATAAACACAAATTCCACTGTCAAGCAGGCACAAAAGCGTTTCCATTTTCTGCAAAAAATGAGAACAGTAAACCTACCACTTTCTGTTCTCACAACCTTCTACAGGGGCACTACTCTTCGGATCAGAAGTCTTGTGAAAGTGGGCGAGAAAATTATTAGAACCAGTCTTCCATCTATTCAGGACATATACTTGTCTCGATGTGTCAGCAGAGCCACCAAAGTAGTCAGGGACTTGATTCACCCTGCCCATGGACTGTTTTCCTTCCTATCATCTGGCAAGCGCTATTGCAGTATACAGTGCAAAACCCCCAGATTCAGTAAGAGCTTCTTTCCACAGGCCATCAGACTACTCAGCTCTACTAACAACACACATGATAATGGCCATCAGGTCTAGCAGATGTCTGTGTTGATGAGAACTCATATATTTGTGCAATAACTCAAATGCTAGTCTGAGCTAATATTTGGTGTAATAAACCAACCAATGTAAAACTAGCCTTCTTGTGCAATACTGATAACTTTGGATAATACTGGAATTCTATGCAATAATGTGCTGTTTTAAAAGCATACAATGAAATTTGGGGGGGGGGGTGTTATGTCTGTAATGGTTTGCTGTGATGTAGTAATGTCTGTTGTAATGCTTCTTGTGATATTTTGCACACTGAGTCTGGAGAAATGAAATTTCATTCAGTTTGCACTGTTGTGTGAAGTCTGAATGAAAATTAAGTTCACATTGACTTTGACTTTTGACTTCATATAAAATAAAGTTAGTTTATGAGGTTTCGCTACAACATACCTTATTTATTATGTGTGTTACTAACTACACGTGACATATACAGTTTTTTTTCTGTTTTACATTTTTGGTTAACCCCCACCCCCCACACTGTGTACCTTCCGGCTGACCATTTGCTGCTTTGTGCTCATGTTGCTCCTAACTTTAGTGTCTCCAGTACTACCATCTCTGGGGCTAGGACTGCCTCACCCATAGAGAGGTTGGGAAGGGGATAGTAATTGGAAAATGTTTAATGAAGCCCTTAATGATGGAAAATAGCCTTTATCAATGTTTAATACACTATCATGCATGCAGAGGATTTTTTGGGCTGCCCTAACTGGGCAGGGCTGCTGACATCTTACATATCACTGCCCATAATGTCAGTCAGCTCCCATCTTACCTCCTAATGACAAATTGTTAAGAAAAATCTGTCTTGAGATCACAGCATGCCTCCCCACAGGATGAGTGCCACATCACAGAAGTCTTCTTTCCCAGACAAGATGAACTGACAAAATATTTGTTTCACTCCCCACCCTCTCTGGCTCTTCCAGGAATTTAGATGCTAATCAGTCTCAGGTTATGTGGGTCGCAGTCAATCAGTGTTTCATCCTTTTGTGACATGGAGCCAGGGGCACATATACATTTCTTGATGTGGAGGATGGCAAAACAAAGTTGTTTAGTTGTATTGTTAAACCTAAACAAAGTTGCAGGTTGTATTGTTAAACCCAAACAAAATTGCTCTGTTGTATTTCCAGACCTGAACAAAGTTGCTCAGTTGTATCGTTAAACCCAAAGAAAATTGCTCAACTGTATTATCATTCCCAAAGTTGCTCAGTTGTATTGTTAAACCCAAGCAAAGTTGCTCATTTGTATTGTTAAACCCAAACAAAATCACACAATTGTATAGTCAGACCCAAACAAAGTTAGTCAGTTGTAGTGCTAAAACCAAGCAAAATTGCTATGTTGTATAGTCTGATCCAAACGAATGTGCTCAGGTGTATTGTCAGACCCAAACAAAGTTGCTCAGTTCTATTGATCAGCCCAGTACATTTGGTCTGATGCTTTCAACGTATTACAGGTGGACAAGGAGCTGTTGATATGATTAATGTAAAGCTGTGTATAAACATTTCATTGTGTAGTGTTTCAGCAAGGATGAAAATAAGAAGGGAAGTTCTTACCCTTCTTCACAATGATTCATCATAGTTAATGAGGAAAACAAAACTGCTGGTAAGCAGGCAGAGGTAAACGCAGTATTGGATAATGTAGACAATCTGACAAAACAGGATAAGGACAGAGAAATAAACAGTCAAAAGTACTAACATCCAATAGTTTACCTGAGATGTTATCTTTGATGAAAGATGGGTGCTTTGACATTGTGCCAGTCACAAAAACATGGTATCCAATGAACCACATCTGGGGTAACTACATATTTGTACTTACAGTGCTCAACAGGGACAGAGAGGAATGACTCCTCATAAAAGAAAAAAGATCTAAAGAATAGAATGAAAGACAGGAGAGTAAATAAGGACGGGAGTAAGTTCTGTGGGCCATTATAGTAGGGACTGTTTACAGTCCACTATCTTGGAATGGATGCAGACTAACAAACTTATAGAAAATTAACTTATGACTGCAGAGAATGGACAGATGTTCTAAAAACACACCTAAATATGACATGTTCTAATAGAACACATAGGTTGTTTCAGAAGGAGCATCATTTTCTGTACCTCAAAACTTCATACCTTAGACATTTAGTATTGGAAGCAACATGAGAGGTGCATGTCTACAACCTTAAATTCTCAAGTGAAAATGGAGAGAGGCTATCGGCTCTGTTACTAGATAGCTATTTTGTAAAAAGCCACCACGATTCTACAACATTACCTAGCTACAGAGTGAAGCAAAGCACAAACGACAATACCTGGCTAAGGGTTATACTGAAAAATGTAGATAGGAATTAGGAAAGCTGTAGCCATCAGGCTAGAGCATAAACTAAATACTACTAAGACTTGTGTCTTTTGGAACCTGACACAAACACATCCATTAAGTGAGTGTTTTTATATGTCAGAAAGAAAGAAAGAAATTTAGAGGCAGAGAGACAAAAGACAAACTGGCGGAGAGAGGAAGAGAGTTAAAATGGCAAGGTTCTTGAACTTCAAGCAGTGCATTAACTCTCAGATTTATGTGTCACTGTGGAAGGAGATGGTCTGTACTTAATTTTTCTCAGATGTATCTATCTTTAATATGTGAACATTTTTGTATAAGAATGTTGGGGAAAGAGCTGTCGATTTACAAAAAATGGTTTCACTACTTTATCAAAGCAAGAGGACTTGAAATAACCCATCAGCATCTAAGGATGGAAAATATGACAGGGTATTTAAAAATGAGAAGCTAAAATAATGACATCACTGCTGGTGTGAGGAACAGCACAATTTGTTTTGATGACAATGTAGGAGAGACTATCTCTTCCAGAAATGAGAAGGGTAGAACTGAGTATGGTAAGGCATATTAGAGGAATCCAGGACTTGTAGCAGAGAACGGCGAGCCTGAAAGGGAAGGATGAAAGAGGAAAAAAGGAAGGAAGGTAGAAGACAGTGCTAATTGAGCAGTTGGTATACATATTTTTGAAGTCTATTACATGATTTTAGATGTAGAAAGGTGAGATAGAGGTGCTTAGTTTTGCTGGAGACTTTGCCCATCTCATACTGGATAGAGTAAATCAAACATTGTTGAATGTAATCACCCAATGGGTTTAAATGAATGGTTCACACAAGTGATATGTCATAGCATGTAGCTTCATAGTATCATAGCATCGTAGCAGAATACTAAATTAGTAACCCAAGGGGCCTTTTAAGTCTAGCCAGGCTTCCCAATACAATTTTATAGCATTGGTTCCCAAAGGTATTTTTGTAGGGATATATACTTAGACATGGGTGGCTGAGAATTTAAAATCTTCCTGTCTCTAACAGAGACATAGGTCTCAGACCAGGGGTATATTTACAATTCCTCATTCACTGATTCAAGTTTTCCTTGAATGAGTGCAGGGATAAACTCTGCTTCACATGGATGGAAAGTCTGTTCCAGAGGAGTGGAAGCCTTTGAGATACACACCTGTCTGTCCAGCATTATCCTGGTAATGTTGCAGATAAGGTTTAGGTCTCTGAATTTTTGTTTCCTAGAGTTATTTGTTTTTCATATGTACAGCAGGTCCATTAGTGCTGAATCAGAGGATGCTTTGTAGGCCAAACATAGCTTGCCTCTCTGCAGCCTGTAGGCGATTGAATATAAGGATAAGGATTCGCGGCAGTCCATACAGGATTTGCTTTCCACACCATGTACTCTTTTTGTATGGAATCTCTTGGACATGCCAGTTGTTGCATATGCCTGGTCAGGTACATACCAAAGGGAGCACTGTACTCAATGATCAATCATATGAGAGCAGAGAACAATGGGATAATGACATGTTTGGATCTAGTTGTCATAGCCCTGCGTATAAGTTGTACAATGTATAATGATTCCCTCACTACAGTAGACACATGATAGTCAAATGCCAAATCACTGTCTTCATGGATTTTCAAATCCCTGACTAAAGAGTCTACTCTTAAGGGTGTATTCTCATTGTAGCAGTTTGCAGGAGTGCTCATCTTTCTGAAAGATACTACAATGCACATTTTGGCATTGTACTTTAGACCATCTTTCCGGCACCATCTATACCAGGCCTTCTTTAAGGAAATTTGAGTCTTGGGAGATTCAATGACTGCATCCAATTTGCAGTCATCTGTGAATTTGGCCAGCCAAAGGCTCTTGATGTTAGCCTTGACCTCAGAAAAGTGGATGTAAAACATGAGTGGCCTAAGCACTAAGCCCTGAGGCATGATCATACTAGTAACTAGACTTTTTGTGGAGGTAGATGCCCCTATTCATACTTTGTGGGTTCTGTCTGTAAGCCATCTGACTGTGGAATTGGTGATGTAGGATTTATACCTAGTTTCATGAGCTTTTCTACAATGCCTGAGTGGGGTATTGTGTTCAATACTTTGGAAGGTGAAGGTGGGCAGAATTTACTATTGGTTTAGTGCGCTCCTTGAAGACATCTGCCAGGTTGAGTAGGTAACCTGAACTGATTTGGGTCCAATATTTGTAGCTTGTGTACATTCTTATTTAGGATACCATAATTATTCTCTCTGTAGATTTGCATAATCAGGCTATTCAAGCTTATGGGTCAGTAATTCTGTGGGTTTGTGGATAGCTCACCCTTGTGCAGTGGGATAACCATTGCAGTCCTCCACTCATTGGGCATGAAGCCTATTTGGAGGCTATGGTTAAACAGTAATCCTAGTGGGATTAATAGTTTATGTTTCATGCTATTAAAGAGGCATCCTGGGATATTACTTGGACAAAAGGATGGAGCACTCTTGGCCTTGAACAGTGCCTTGAGTACTTGTACTGTAGTGATAGTTGGGGGAATTATGGATGTGGGCAATTCCTGAGGGGGGGTCTGTTGGGGTGGGGGTAAAATTGGAGCTAAAATTTTCAGGCAGGAGGTTTATTGTATCTTCTGGCTCCATATAGGTGGCATCATTTACAATTAATTCACTACATTGCTCTTTACTGGCTTTGGGGTTATGTATATAACTGAAGAAAGCTTTGCGACTGTCCTAGCTTTTTGTATTTCAAATTTGGCTTTGGCCTTGGTAGACTTGATTAGCCCCTCATCGTGTTGATGAGGGATTTTTTACCTTGCAAGGCTTTGTACATCCTAATTTATGCCATGATTTTTTTTCTTTTGTTATACAACCTATCAGTTAACCCTGCATTTAATTCAGATAGGTAGAGGTGTCTCTGAGTAGCTGTTAAAATTATTACCAAGGGTTTCTGTGAACAATTTTGCATAGATAACAGTGCTCTCTGGATTTGGTGGGGACTTTTTTTTGCCAGGGTGTCAAGTAGTAGTAGGAAGTTTTCTCTAAATAATTCATAAAAGTTCCAGGGTTAGTCACTGTCCTTGGATTTACTTTTAACTTTACTTCAAAGGAGACAGGTTTATGGTCTGATTTGACCAGCAATGACATTATATTAGGGAGGGTGCAATGCTCCACTATGTTTGTGTGGAACAGGTCAAGAATGTTTGTACCCCTTGTGGGTTTTACAGACTAAATGGTCCAAGGTGCTTGCACTTTCAAAGTCCAGGAGTCTGTAGCCCTGCATGTTAAGGTTCGTGTATGATTTCCAGTTTATATTGGGGTAGTTAACGTCACTCAAAAATATGGTGTTGGGTTAAATGGAGGCTGGAGGTGTCTCCAGTATATTTAAGTATGTATTGTGGTTTTCCTGGTCATAGAGAGCTTGGAAAGATATGGCATGGAAATTTGTCTAAGGTAGTTTGTACATGGAGAAGATCAAGCTCATCATACTGATGGACGAGACTTGAGGTGTTTTTGCTTTTAATGTAAAGAAGGACACCTCAACATTTTGCCCCTTCCTGTGCAGTAGCTGGTCTACATGTGTAGAAGGCATTGTAGCTCTGCACTGCCAGGGTGGTCTCCATTGCTTTAAACCATGTCTTAGTAACTGTACATGTGTCTACATTCTCCAGGATGAGGACAGCTTGCAGGCTGTGGAGTTTGTTTAGACTCTTGGCATTGAGCAGTAAAACATGCAGATTTTCCTGGGATGGTTTGGCTATGTCAGTAGGTATATCAGGTTGGCAATGCCTAAAAAGGGCAGCATAGAGGTGGACAAGGTTTTATCTGATATTCAAAATCCCAGAGGGGACAGGTGCAGATCATCGCTGGCAAAGCAGCATGGTCTGCTGATGATATTCTCCCAGGCTGACAAATATTGTGCTCCCTTCAAATGGCACCATGCTCCAAGCCAATTGTTAAAGTCAGTTATTTTTGGTTCATATTGTGGCATCATCTTTGGAGAAGGAAATGCTGCTTAATGCTAGGCTTATACCAGCTTTGGACACTTAGTCCAAGAGCTCTGTTATGCCTCTCTTCTTTTAGTCCAGGGTGGTAAGCCTCAGGTCATTTCCTCCCATGTGGAAGATGACTGAGTCATACTCGCACTTGGGATTCAACATCCTAAGTGTATGCCTGATCTGACGGATCCTGGCCCGGGACAGATAGCTGATTGTGACTCTGTCCTTAGCCAGGGGAATGGGACATCGGTGTGGCTCAAAATGGATTGGGTTGTGTGGTGGTGTGCCTTATGGGCTTAGAAACTGAGACAGTATGGGATGTAGCCCTATGTGATATGTTGGATGTTGAGGTTGCTGAAGAGATTTTTATTTGTGCAATGTCTGGGAGGTCTTTGTGGTTTATACAGGTCTATGTGTCGGGTCCGTACTATATGATGTGGGTGTAGCATGTGTGTTTCTGACAACCTAGTTGTTATAAGTGCTTGTATGTGAGAATTTTGCTTCCAGTGATATTATGTAAATACATCTCTCACACACACACCATTATCAGTTTGTAACTCATTACAGCCGAGTGAGCCTCAAGGTGTTTCTGCAGTTACCTCCTACTGTGCCTCTAGGTGTCAAATATTGCTTGTTCATATTTGCATTAATAATTTCAAAACCATGGAAAACTTCAAAAACAAGTCCCAGGCACAGAAAGGTCCATTCAAACTTTAATAATACTTGAAGCGCTTTTCATCTGCTTTGAAAGGCAGACTTCTTCAGAAGTAATAGCACAGGAACAAGTTTACACATAAATATTCATTAAAACCAAAAAACGCGGGCTAATTCAGATCATTAATCAATTAAGCAAACTGCTTAAAATCCTAGGCAACACAGTGACATAGGAAAAGTTGTTACGAAAAAGAAGACATATTCTAATACATTCTTACATTTTTCTAGTAGCCACCCGTTCCATCAGAAGAAGGCAGTAGTGAAGGGCCAACTTGTCAGGGGCTCATGTATTATCTCAAATGATGTGGATTTTCATAATGAATGTCAATTTTTGAGAAATTTGTTTCTGCATAGAGTTTATCCAGATGTGTTATTGGATATGTTAATAGATGAGGTTAGTGTTAAGAGGGAAAGGTCTATTTTCAAGTCAATATTAGCCCTCAGAGGGTCTGGCCATATCAGAAGCCAATATTTCGGTATCATCTATAAATGACTCTAGTTCAGCAAAGGAGGCAATCACTTAACTGTAGTTTTATAACCACATATAATGTTCATAGTAGCTTGTGTGTGAAAATATTGAAGAAAAATTGGGAATTATTTAGAGGTAGTCAGACATTATTTGACACTTTCAGCGAGTCACCTAATATTGTTTTCAAACGAGGGAAGAACCTCAAGGACTTGCTTGAAAGTCAACACCAGAAACCCTCAAAAATAGTTGGCATGTCAAAATGTGAGAATTGTAATTACTGTAAGTATATAGATACAGTAAATGCATTTTCAATATCAGGTCATAAATATAGATTAAGAGATAGATTCAATTGTAACTCTAAGGGGATAATATACTTAGCTAGATGTTCCAACTGCCCAGCATTCTATATAGGAAAAACTGAGCGTAGGCTTCGAGATAGGCTGTATGAGCATTTGTACGCCATTTCTCGCAATAAGCCTGATAATGCACTAGCTAAGCATATTAATATGAATAGTGGTTGCAAATTTAATTTCTTAGCTATTGACAAGGTTGACCATAATATTAGAGGGGGACCTTTTGGCTTGAAATTGGAAGAACTGGAGTTGAAATGGCAAATTAGACTGGATGCTGGTAATGTCCCTGGCCTAAATGAATTCACTTCCATAAGTAGTATTTTGAAATTAAAGAATTTGAAGAGATAAAATGTAATGCAAGTTATTTATCATTCACTTTTTATTTTTATTTTTATTATGCATAATAATATAAGATAATAGTATTTATTGGGTAATAATTTATTATTATTGCTTTGGGTGTGTAGGATTTGTTTTTAATTGACATATTTTATTTTTGTGCAGAATATTATGATCATTATTAAATATAGTATATTTGTGGTAGTTTAGTTCATAGTAGTTTAGTGGATGTATGTGTAGTTTGTTTGTAATATTGCCTTATAGTGCATTGTTAAATTAATTTAAAATTCGTAACAACTTTTCCTATGTCACTGTGTTGCCTAGGATTTTAAGCAGTTTGCTTAATTGATTAATAATCTGAATTAGTCCGCGTTTTTTGGTTTTAATGAGTATTTATGTGTAAACTTGTTCTTGTGCTATTACTTCTGAAGAAGTCTGCCTTTCAAAGCAGATGAAAAGCGCTTCAAGTATTATTAAAATTTGAATGGACCTTTCTGTGCCTGGGACTTGTTTTTGAAGTTTTCCTCATTTTTGTGCTTTTGTGGAGTTCCCAATTTCAAAACCATGCTACATACAAGGAGTCAGAATATTTTATCTTAAAACACACATGATGACAAACACAATTGTCAATAAGTAGTTGTTAGAACTGTAAGATGATAAGTTCATTTTTTAAAGGCTCAAGCCACACACACACACTGGGAGTTAAAGGTACACACCTGAAAGAGCTGTACTGGAGGGAATGAGTTAAAAATTGAATGGTTGGCAGTAAACGTTAGACAATTGCTACGTTGCCTGAAGATGCACATATCCACCAGGTGGGCTGCAGAAATAGCAAAGAAGTACATGTGCATAACTATGAATCCTTATTTTGTGTTCTACAAGGGAATAGTACAAGAGGGGAATAGAGATGGTTAGCTTGTTATAACAGTATAAATTACAGACAGAACTACCAAAGATTAAACTTGTGGGGGGTGCTCCTCCGTGTGCAAACTAGTGGCTGTTTGCACAACAAGACTATGGAAATTTTAGGGGTAATTTTACATGGGAAATTTGATTTCTGTGTAACTGCATATATACAGAACACAGCTAACTGCCACTATACGATGAGCAGCATAAAGCAAACATGCCAAATTTATAGAGAGAGAAAAATGAGTAAACAAAGCAAACAGCCCTCTGACCAATCAAGCAGTATCATTTCAAGCCTTCCTGTGTGATTTCTAACTCAGACAGACCAGGCCACCTTCTACTTCCACTAGAAATGTAATCCCAGATGTTCTTAATGTAAAACCATTCTGCAGTCAGCACAAGGTGAATTCAAACTGGACAATCATGCTAGCTATAAACACACACTTTTAAAATGACTACAGTGCAGAGAAACCAGCAACAAGGTCAGTCAAAAGTAATGGCTCTTTGCAATGATAAAGTAAGAAAAATACAATAAATATTTTGAAAATAGTATCATATCATTCAGCAATGTATAGAATAAACTGCTGTCTCTGGGTTGGGGATTGGCATAATGGTTAAACTGCTTACCTCACAAACAGAGACGCAGGGTTTGATTCTCACATTGGGTCATTGTCTGCTTTATTGGCTAGGCCTGTAATACTCTTCGGAATGATTGTCTAGTATTTACATATGTACAAAATACCCTCACCTATGGAGGTATGAGCATTGTACATACTAAGTATCTGTCTTTGGAAGTCTTAGCAGGATGCACATGAAAGTAACTACTCATTAGCACAGTAGCAGAGTGAATAAAATTGCCATCTCACAGTGCTTTGTTGTCCAGTTGACTTCTTAGCTGTGGCTTCTTCTCTGTGGAGGCCATGTGCTATTGCTTTTCCTGTGTGCGTTTTATCCAGATATTCCGGTTTCTACCAAAACCCCTAACAGATTCTATAGGTGAATTAGTGTTCCTCCAATTTTTGTAACTAAGCATGCAACATGGGTGACTAATGTGTGATTTTGTGTGTGTGTGTGTGTGTGTGTGTGTGTGTGTGTGTGTGTGTGTGTGTGTGTGTGTGTGTGTGTGTGTGTGTAGGGGGGGAGTTGTAAATAATACCACTGATTTTTATCTGTGGGCACATACAATATTGTGGGCACATACATACATAATTACTATGGGTACCAGTAAAATAATAAACAAGTAATTACCTTTCAGTAGTAAGATAATAAATACATCAAAGAATAACCAGACTCTTAGAGCTTCTGTGAGCTTGGCAATCCGATTACCCTCAGCTGTATAAAGGGAGTTTGACATAGGCCAAGTAGGGGGACATCCTCTTTAACGTTTGCCCTGGGTCTTATCTAGACTAAAACAAATATTGCTTAGAGGCTTCCCCTTGTGCTCAAACTACACCAGCTGTGGGGAAATCTTTCATTCACAATTGTGGATAATTGATTACAATACGAATGCTTGCCTGATATAAACATTCTTCATGAAGTGCTGTAGGAAGCTGAAAAGACAGTCTTATAGATCTTGCCTTACGAGTAAATAAGGTCATGATGAAAGAGCATGGACACTGCTGATGCCTCTTTTCATTTGGAGAACCTTAATCAATGGCTTGATGTAAAGTCCACTAGAAATGCTATATCACTGCAGCAGCATTTTGCGAAACAGCAAGGGCTACCATATGAAGTATGAACATTGGCTCTAGATGATAGTCACTGTTGATGTGACACCTCAAACCAATGTAAAAAATAGGAAAAATGGGGGATATGTATGTATGTATGTTTGTATGCATGTGTGTATGTTTGCAGGTATGTAGGCATGTCTACCTGTATGTATGTATATAGGTATGTATAGATGGATGTTTGTATGTATGTATAGATGGATGTTTGTATGTATTCATTTATCTATGTTTGTATGTAGGTATGTTTGTATGTATGTATGTATGTTTGCAAGTATGTATGTATGTTTGTATGGATGGATGACTGGGTTGATTATCAAATCATGAATGGAGAATTAACTTAAGATCTTGGTGCTACATTGACTTGCCTCTGCGATAGAGAAACCCTTCTTTGTAGGGCAGAGTAAGGACTCCTCTCTAAAACAGCTTCAAAAGCATAAAAAGCATACCTGACTGCTTCAGTGAGGTGTGATAAGAATGGCTTCTCTTCATGAACTTAACAGCATATTTTTAATTTTTGCTTGGCCTAAGCTCAGTTGCACAAGTGCAAAATACCTGTCTGCATTTGCCTACTTGCTACAGAGTGCAGTGATGTGTTGTAGCTTGATGCGACTGTGTTATGCTTTTCCCAAACATTTAACACCCCTGAAACAGAGCAAGTACTGACTTAATGTTGTTGTTAGTTATTGCTCTGTCTCATAGGTGCAGTAATCTCATAATGAAAACAAAATATGATGGGGTGATTAGACAGCATCACCTATGCTGAGGATATGGGGGAATGACTCTTTGCAAACACATTTCTTTTAACTTCAGTGATTTGTGTGTTTACACTAATTGACTGCTTCTCTGAATACTGTTTATTTTTTATATATCTAAGCCAAAGGGTAAAAAGCCTCATGTTCACACCATTCAGTATAAACTCAAAAAAAGACGTATCTAGGCCAACCTACAATCTTATCCCATGAGTCTCCACTACAGAAGTTTTAAGGTATTACACAGTGAATACTCTAACGTGGCTGTTTTTTTCTTGCACTTTTTAATGACTTGAAGAAACAGTTTCCTACAATTGTTTTTGAACTGCTTTATTCATGCAGAGGGAAAGCAGTGTGACATAGCAGACCAAATGAGCTAGTCTCACTGTCAACAGGCATCTTTGAATGAAAGTTTAAGGTGGAAATGCAAAACAAGTGTTTCTTCACTATTGAAAGAGAAAGCATCTATTGCCTCTGCTTTCACTGTATCTCACTTGAAGGGCATTTTTTTATTTACTAAACGTTTCCCCTCCCAACCTTATCAAGTAATCTCAGCCAGTACTTAAAGGTGTGACAATTAACCATACCTGCGACACCTCCCTTGATAATGGCAGATGCTTTACCAGTCACCTGGTTTATACCATCCAGGTATAGAGTGGACCTGAGAAGTGAGACTGTTATGAATAGACTTCTGCCGCTATGAAGGTGTTCATGTGGCTTATAGGATGTTTGGTACCTGCAGCACCATAATTTTGATGTACCTGCAGAAGAAAAAGTGTCTGAAATCTATTAGATGGGGCAAGACTCTGCATAGATGCAAACTTCTTTTCTCCTGTCATTAACAAACATACCTGTTAACTGTGCCTGATTTTCAGGAACTTGCCTGATTTTGGCTAAGAATTTTGGTCTGTCCTTCCCATAACTTACAGTTTTTGAGAAGAGGGTATTAATTACTCTCAGTAAATGATGACAATCAGTAATATGTACATACATTTACATCAGAAAATACATGTTAATTCATTTGCTTTTATTTTGTCAAGTTTAGATCTATGACACCAATTGAAACATAAACTAATGATATCATAAACCTTTTTTTGCTGTGATTTAATGGTTCTCATTCTTTACCAGACCTACACTAACTTGCATGCAATGATAGAAGTGATTGGGAAAGGAAGACAACAGAAGGTTAATGGCACAGAATGCTGACTGATAATCTACTAATGTAATGCAGCTACCAAACAGTCTGGCTGTTAATTAAATAATTAGGAGAAACAGATGGAGAGAGAAAGGGAAAAAAACATTGATACTTTTTGTTTGTTTGTGTCTTTCAGCTTTTCCCAGTTAGGGGTCGCCACAGCGGAACTCCAGTCCGATAATGATTGGCAGTTGATTTTTACGTACCGGCTTGCCAGGCCTGATGCACAACCTTCAACGACGGTAAGCCCATTCATGCATGTCTCCACACAGAAGACGCTCTAGCTGAGAATCGCACCAGACAGCGTCTTACTGTGAGGCGACAATGCTACCGCACCACCACCACCGCGGGTCGATTGGAAAAAAAAAATTTGTTGCAAGCAATCTTGCTCAGTATTAATACTATATCACTTTAAATTTCTCCAAGAAGGATAGAATGTGTTTGTGATTGGAACCCAGAAACAGAGTTTAATATTACACAGCGAACAAAAACAAGACTGGAAAATGGGAATCAATGGGAATTTAAAGAAATGTGATGCTGTGGGTGGGACTGCATATGATGTCTCTATTTATGTCAGAAAGCAGAATGTAATTAAGGAAGTCAGTGACAACATTTACCTTTTGGCACAAGGAAAGTAACATGATTTGCAAATCTTGTAGTTCCCCTTTAACAGGAGTGTGGCAAACAATGCAGAAAATGTGTGCTGCTAATTAAGCAATAAAATAATTATTAAACCTCTAAAACTCAATATAAGGGGAAGAATGAGAAGCCTTAGCAACAGTGAAGTTCATAAGTGCATTATACTTATAGGCTTTTTCTCCTTGGGATTACAACTATAACTAACTCTAAATGAAAATAATTTGGTGTAATAATACTGTAAATGGATTAGTTTGTAAAACAGAAATAGAGTGAACCCTAAAGAGATGTTTTCCAAATACTTCAAAAATGGGAAAAGAACATTTCTTTCCATTTGCCTGAAGTAATGCTTTTGTCTTTAGTTTATTTTTGTTCTTAATCCAGATTGCTATTAAATCGTGAACAATAAGAGTGCCACTATATTTCTGCATGGTTAGTTCTTGATTTATGGAAGAAGTCTGCAGCTGATTTCAAATTTCAGTCCATAAATTAATGTCTGTAATTCTAACATTCTGTTTGTAATATGTTGTGCAGTTCAAAGAATAATGATTTGCTATTACCAGAGCTTAATAGTTAGTTATTAGTGCTCTTTTTTCACAACGTAATGCTGCTTAGAAAAGTTTTGTTGTAAATTGAAAATATTCTTGTGCCATTCTGCTACAGAGCTGTGTTTTATTTTGCCATTTAAGAAACAAAGTGAAAACAATGATAAAGAAGTAATGTAGTTACTTTATACATTGCTACTTGTGACCCAAACTATACTAATTCCTAAAGTTGGCACCTAATTTTTGATTACACAAATCTATACATTTTGCATCACACTGTCATTTTCTGTAATCAACAGGTTAGGCTCTTTTATTTATATGTGTTTTACAGCCGATGCTGCCTTATGGATATTTTTTCATTTTAAATTAAACATATGACCACAATTTTTAGGACTGTTTGCTTTGGTCTCTAGGTATATAAGTGAGGGATGATACAGCATGCTATCTCTGTCAAGGACAGAACACAGGTAACTACCATGGGTTCTAAAAGAGAAGGCTTGTTCAACAGTATTTATTTTGTAAGTGTTGAATTCTTTAACTTATTAATTATAATGTGCAGAAACAGATTTTAGTAGATGCATGTGTCCTCTCTGTCTACTGTGTATACTGTGGCTTAGAGCATGTAAATCCAACAACAGCCCCATTATATTATGAAGGGAAAAGGGTCAAAGTGTAGTGGATGTGAGGGATCGCGTACACTGTGATGCATGTTTCCTTGTACACCGTCTTAACATCACTTTCATAAAAGAAACATTTGTGTTTTCTAGGGAGCAGGGACACAAACCCACTTATGGTCCTTGCAGGTGAAGAGTCTATACTTTTTATATTATTACACCATGTTTGTTTTTGCTGTATGTCAGGAAAATGAATGCTATGACATCAGGGAGATTGTTCTTCAGGTTGGTTATGTACAGTCTGCCTTGGAGAAAGAATTCCACAGTCAAATGACTCTATTGTGGTGGTGGTACAGTCACGTGGCTTACTGGGACATGGGAAGGGGGGTGGGACAACATACAGATGGAGCTATATGCTGTGGAGTTGCGGGCTGAATGATTAGATGATGGTAATGGAGAGGGAGGGGGAGGAAATGTAATTTTGATGGGGGCATGTAAACTGAAACAGATTATGAAAGCTGGATGCCTGTGGCAAAGGCATAGACTGTCATAAAGGTGATGGGTTCATAGGAATGTGACTGGCTAACTTCTTTAGAAATATGCAAAAATAAGTAGTTGAGAGTGAGGATTGACTGAAGGACTATAAAATATGGAATACTGGTTGCAAGAGACAAGGTGGCTAGGATATACAAAAGTGTTATACGGTAAGGTTTGCTAGGGAGTGTGTATTTTTTAATGGGGCATAAGTACAGCTTTATATATATTTTTTTGCCCAAATAATTTATTTTCAAAAACATATATCTCATTTAGAAACTAATACAACATAAACTAAAATTTTTCAAATTCAAATAACTATCTGTAATATTTACATTCAGCCTAAAATGAATCAAAAAGAGACCAGCAGAATTCAACAACATTAATCTAATACAAACAATGTATACTTATCAGGGAGAGATTGAATTCATTTACAAGGTATCGATTGGAGATAAAATCTTTCTCCATGGATTATTTGCCAATGGCTTGGGATAAATTCTGAGTTCTTTGATTTTGATTTCCATCAAAGCCATTTTTTTTTTCACCAAGGATAACATTTCTTCAAAGGAAGAATCAATGTTAGAATACCTCTTCCTGGTTATACATTTCCTGGTGATTGCTAATATTGTTCATAACAGATGTACATTTCTTTTATTTAAGTAAGGTCCTTCATTAACATTTAATAAAATTAGATATTTGGTTAAATCAAATGAATCTGTAAATATAGCCTGCAAGAAACTGCTAATATCACTCCAAAAAGATTTTATAACAGTTCATTCATAAAAATATGTAACGAATCAGCTGCACAAAACTGTTGACATCTCCAACAAGTCACATTTCTGAATGAATTAAACTTGGCAAGTTTATCAGGTGTCAAAAAAGCTCTATGTAGAAACTTCCAATTAAATATTCTCCAATACTGTGAGTTTGATGTAAACTTTACAGAAAGTAGGATATTAGTTTTACTTTCTAATGACAAACATAAAGAATGCCCTTTAGTAATATATTGCTAATACCTTTGTCTAGGTGTTGATTTATAAGTTATTAATATTTTGTATAGATATGAAATAATATTCTCCATGTTGTGGTTATTATATATAATTTCAAATAAAGAATTTATACATTTTGGGATAATTTTAAAGGAGGAATTTTTAATTATTCTACATAGGCCTTGAGAATATTTTAAAGCACTTTGAAATAGTAACCAGTCATTAGATGTCAGTCCATAATATGTCTTTATTCACATGATCGACATTTAGGAATGCTGACATTCATATGGCCGAGACCATATGACCGACATTCAAAATGTCGACCATGTAGAACTGACATCTCTGTACAGTGCAGAATGGAAATATTTCCATCTTCCACACTGTAGTACGATCTTAGAGTTGGTATATTTAAGTTACAGGGTGTGTGGGGAGGCATGAAGGTAAGTTTTTTGTGTTGCGGTGGTGGTGCTGCGGTAGCATTGTCGCCTCACAGTAAGACATCCTGTTCGAGACATGCATGAATGGGCATACCTTCATTGAAGGTTGTGTGTCAGGGCTGGCAACTCGGCACATAAAATAAAAAAAATCTACTGCCAATCATTAGTGGACCGGAGTTCCGCTGTGGCAACCCCTAACCGGGAAAAGCCGAAAGACACAACAACATTCTATGGTCGACAATTTGAATGTTGATCATATGGTCTCAGCTATATGAACGTCGACATTCTTAAATGTCGACCATATGAAGTAAATCCATCTTTATATGTTGAATATTAAGAACCTTCTGATCTCTCATACATTGTTGTCAGCAAATAATTTTTTAGAGTCCTAAGAAACTAAGGTGTTTCTATGCACTTTATCATAAAAGTGCTTTGTAATGCTAAATGGAGTTAATACATCAAACCAAAGTTTTATGTCTATATTTGTCATTAAGAAATTTCCTAAAAGTATTGAATATATAATTAGTTACATTCAATTAAGTAGAACTTGATATAGTATATTGTATGTTAATGCAGAAATAGCATAACTTATTAGATTGGTTAGTTAAATGAATGTTCTTTGATATAGGATTCTCATTTGATATAATATCAGAATGTAACAATTTCCAATTAGAGGAGTAATTAGGATTTATTCATCCTATAACTGTTTTAAATATGGACGCTTTTATATAAGTTTCATTATCTGGAAAATTGAGACCTTCTTGTTCCCAAGGTCTGACATGATGTGTATAAGCGACTGTATTTCTTTTAGGAAACCATAAAAATTTTCATAAGGGTGAGTTCATCTCCTTGAAGAAATGCCTTTTAGGTAACACAGGAATAGCTTGAGCTACATATAGGATCTTAGTAAGTAATACCATCTTTATCAATTGCAGTCTATCCTCAAAGGTCATAAACATTTCCACATACATTTCAATTACATGTATCATATTTTTATAATTAACACCTAATGTCTCTTCTATGTTTTCACACAAGATGATGCCCATATCATTTAAAGAAGTCATTTGTTTACCTATACTATGGTTCTTGTTGGCTTGAATTTCTTTCTTTTTATTCAGTAATAACAATTTTGATTTATTAAAATAAAGACCAGAAGTTATATGAACCTGCTCAATTAATGAGTCTAATTCCTTTAAGACCATTCTTGAATTGAATAATGTGAGAAGGACATCATGAGCAAACAGCATTATTTTAGAATTATATTGGTCATATATGTCTGCACCTTTTATCTTAGGGTTGTTTCTTATTAATATAGCAACAATCTCAATAGCTAATGCGAACAGAATGAGTGACATGAGACAACCTTGTCTAGTGCCTTTAGTAAGAAGAATTGATTCTGATGTAAATGAGCCTAGTTTAACATATGCTAAATTATTTTTGTAAATGTTCATTATCAGTGCTATAAAGGAAGGAGGAAAATCAAATAGAGATAGCAGTTTAAATAAATAATCTCAATTTAAAGAATCAAAAGCTCTTTCTATATCTACTCCAATTATTAATGTTTCTTGGTTTACACCAATTTAAAAATTCAGTAAGAGTTAATATCATTTTAATATTGTCATGTGTATGTCTATTATGAATAAAACCAGTCTGATCTCCAATTATTATATTTGACAATAGAATTTTTATTCTATTAACTAGAATGGACATGAATGTTTTGTAATCATTATTTAGTAATAATATTGGTCTATAAGAATTACAATATTCAGGATCTTTATTTCCTTTTAGAATAGGAGTAATTAGTGAATTTCTCCAGGAAGGAGGTATTATGCATTGAGTGTGAATTTCAGGTAAAGTTCTATGTAAGAAGGCAGTTATTGGAGTAGGGAAAAGTTTATACATTTCTGTAATTATGCCATCAATCCCTGGGGCTTTATTAGGTTTACTTTCTCTAATCTTGTTTGTGACTTCCTTTCATGATATTGATTTTTGAAGATTTTTTTGGGAAGACTGTGGTGGTGGTGGTGCTGCGGTAGCGTTGTCACCTCACAGTTAGACGTTGCCTGTTTGATTCTCAGTTAGAGCGTCTTCTGTGTGGCGACATGCGTGAATGGGTGTTCCTTCGTAGAAGATTGTGCATTAGGCCCGGCAAGCCAGCACGTAAAACTCTACTGCCAATCATTAGCAGACCGGAGTTCCATTGTGGCGACCCCTAACTGGGAAAAGCCGAAAGACACAAACAAACCTTTAGATTTTTGGGAATTTTTTTAAGTTTAAAAGAGATTACATCCAAATTATTAATTTGAGAGTTGCCAGTTTTGCAATGTTCATTAAATGCATTGAGAATATCACCTATATCTGAAACTTACTTTTTTCCCCCTTTGTGTAGTATATAGACTCATAGATTCGTACTAGGCTAACTGCCCTTGCGAGCTATTTTAAGCCTAGCTAGTTATCTCATGTGAGATTCAAGCCTTGCACCTTGTGTTTGTAAGGCAAACACCTTAACCATTAGGCCACCTTCCCAATCCTATATAATAATAAATATTTTGTCTATTCTGGTATGAGTGCCAAATCTATTGTCTTGAGGGGAGAATGTTAATGAATTAACTTCTTTAATATTAAAAGTATCAATTAAATTAAAGGTTTCATTCCATTTTTTAAGAAGCTTTGCGATAGAGGATAGACAAAGGGGTCTCTTATTTGAAGTGGCAGAACTGCCTAGAATACAATTAAAACCCCCTTCTATTATTAAATTGTCTTTATAACGATAAGGCCTAAATTTTTTTTCAGTCCCTACCCCCATGCCAGGAAACCAGTATAAATTTACAAATGTCCATATCCTATTATTAAATTTCAGTATTATGAGAGCCATGAGACCATCCTTATCTGTATATTTAAAGATAATTTCAGGATTAATAATGTTTTTTCCATAATATCATTACACCTCTAGTCTTTGATTTGTAAGAAGAATGCTCTAAAGTCAGATATTCATTAGGGTTCCATATCATTCTGTATGAAAAATTTAACGGAAACTATTATATAAGTATATAATGGTGTATAACAATATACATATGCTACTTTTGTACTTTTTTTAAATATACAGCTATAATTAAAGTTAAATGTTATTATATAGTGTATGACATGTTCAACTGCCTCACAAATGACTATTTTATTTCTGTTGCATGGCTGTAGTTTCTTGAAATTATGATTCAGCTGTGCTGATGCTGTTTTTACTAAAGAAGTGCATAATTATTAGACATACAGCGAAAAGGGATGTGACAATCTTCCAATCAAAACAGCACCACAGTCTTTATCTACATATTTCTACCTAGCGACCTCTTCTGTATAAGTGAACAAAGGGGTGTGAGTTTATTGCATATTTGCTTGTTTTAATATTAGGTAGGGTAGTAAGATGACTAGATTACAAACTCTTAAGATTCCTTAAGGAATATTTATAAAAAGGAAATTTAAGAAAAAAAATTATACATCAGTGGTGAGAATAATATTACTTTGAAATGCTCAATAAAACAGACTACAGTGATAAAATTCTGGGTTTCTCAAAGAAACAGCAGACAATTGAAACAAACTGAACAGCAAAGGAGAAATATGATTATTGGGAATAGTGACTTGAGTAAATATGTGACTAAACCAACAAACACCAATCTATATGAGAAAAACATTATTAAAGTAAATAGCAGGACATTTAGGATAAACAGAGACTTTCCTATCTGTTCAAAACAATCTTGTAAATAGAAACAATAAATGAGGGGAAAAAAGAGATGCTATTATGGATAATTATTCTGATTAAATAATTCAAAAATGATAGCGTCCCTAGATTGGATTTCTCAAAATTCTTAAGGAGTTTGATTATCCCTTTAACAAAACTATATGTTACATGATTTTGAAAGTTGGTAAAATACTTTGTGAACTAAAACTTTCTCTCTTCTCACCCTTCTCCCCTCTTCTAACTGGAAACATATGAAGAAATTAAAACTCTATACGCTACAGGCCATTAAAAACACATCTCTAAGTTCTACCTGCCACTGTTCACTCCCAACATGGATGTCAAATTTCACTCTCTGATATTTGCTTTTCAGATGAATTTCTCTTCTTTCATATCAAGGATATAGCACAACAGACCTCAACCAGAAACGCAATCACAACCCTCTATGCATAAAACATTTTCTTTAGCATCCAGATTATGTATGCAACTTAAACACAATATTGCGTTCTGTACAATTTCTCAGGGTGCAAACTCAAATAAAATGCTTTTAGCTTTAACCTACAAAGATCTTTAAAGTGTTTCCAGTTGTGAATTCACACCTAACTCAAATAAAATGCTTCCAGTTTTAGACCACAGTTCAACAAATCATAAATATATTGTGTGATGTGCAAATAATGTATTGAACTTTTGACTTATACCAGAACTTTTTATTTTTATTTTTTTTTTCATTTTCCTTCCAGTTCCCCCCTCCTTCCCTTCACTCACATATTTTTTTATTTATTTGACATTTGTTTATCAGGCATGTTCCGTTAAGCCACAAAAATCTCAATTACAGTGAAAACCCAGGAAGGAATCCACATGAGACAGTGTGCATCAGTGTAAGAAGCAAAAAATAGTACACAGCTCCAATACAGGAACCCACAAGAAATTAAAGTAAAACCATCAACCACTGTGTAGGTAGAAACGGCAATAAGGTACAGACCAGGAACTTGATGCAGAAGAATTTATTCGAATAAAAAGCACACCGACTGAGCGCTTTCACCAGTGAAACTGGCTTCTTCAGAGTCGTACAAACACACCCAGCATAACATCTCTTATATATTCCTACCAAAAATCAATTATTCAATTAATCAAAGGTTCTTATTGTCATCTCACAATTTCATTAATTACATTTGTTGTTTAAATATTTAAATAATATGGCAATCCACAGAGTCATCAGGATCTGGGGATTGGGGTTGACAGTAGCCTAGTAGTTATGGATCATGTTGCTAAAGTAGTTAGGAAAACCTTCTGCATTGCACCCCTGAGATGCCCATCACACATAGATCCCCGGGGAGCTCCCAATACCCCCTGCCTCCCCCACTCATCATCTGTGATTTGGCCCAATGCATCCCCCCCGACCCGTGGCAGCTACAAGAGAGAAGGGCCCAAAGAAATCAACCAAAGGATACAGGTCTCAAAAGGATCTCAAATCAAAAATATGTATGCCCAGTTCTATTCAGAGCTGAGGTCCAGTTCTCATGATGCTGACCTATCATGACAATGACATATGAGCCATATCAAGAAAAGATTTGATGAATTCAATTCACCCAAAAAAAAAATTCCTCCCTCAGAACCACAAGGCGGAGACTTAAACTTGACACGGTTATTAACATGCTGGAGGGACAGACAGATTCATCCCAGAGAACCCTATGCTGGAACACAAAATCGGTACATGTGAGGGGGCAAAGCTCGCTGGCCTTGTGTTCAAGAGGAAATGACCAATGGATGGGAGGAGATACACCAATAGGGATTACTTCAGTGTCACTACTTGACAGAGGCACAGCAAAATAATAGGCATAGTTTTTCAAACTAAGTGAATTATATATATAAATATATATATATATATATATATATATATATATATATATGTATATATATATATATATATATATATATATATATATATATATATATATGTACAACTGAAAAGTTTTATCTTGATTGTCTCTAAATTGATAATATGTAATATGTAAATTTGTACCAGTCTTACTTGTACTTATCTATCTTGTGTTCATATATATGGAGCTTTTCCCCCTGGGCCTTCACTGAAAATGGGCATATATCCAGTCAGACTATCCCAGTCAACAAATGTAAAATAAATAAATAAATAAATAACTAAAATGATTGTATAATGTTTCTGTATCTGATAAAATGGTAAAGACACTGCCCATGTACAGTATGCTATCCCTGAACTCTTGTCCACCTCATAAAATCTTGTGTTTTGATTTCTGTTGCACTTGTTAATGACATGGTTGAAATTTTATTTAGTTATAACCAGAAATCTTGATGTACTTTCATACCTCTTAACCTGTTAAAGCAAGAAATCTGGACAAAGCCATAAATAAAAGTATGAGAAAGGCCCAAAAATGGGGACAATTTTTAAATATTGCTCTTAGAAAGTTGATATAATAACAGGTTGTGCATTAGTATGAATTTTCTGAATTTATGAAGTCTGAAACTCAAATGTCCATCATTCTTTTTTAACTTCAGTCTTTAATGATTTGCCAATAATTTGCAAAAAACTACAATTTTATGGAAAACTGACAAAAATATGAGGCAAAAATCTGGACATTATGCGAAAATCTGTATAGTTGAGAGGTATGATTTGTACTTTAATAAGTGTTTAAGAGTTTTCTAATTGCTGTTACCGCCCTAATTGCTGGTGTGTGTTTTTTTGCTTCTAATTGCTGCTGCCTGAGTTGCTGGTGTGTATTTTCTAATTGCTGCTGCCGCCTGAGTTTTGTGTGTGCTTCTTGCCTGCAAGGAGAGTCTGCCCAGTTTGATTCTTTTACTGGTGAGTTTTCTAATTGCTGCAGCCCGATTTGAAAGAGTTTTCTAATTGCTGCTACCACCCTAATTGCTGGTGTGTGTTTTCTAATTGCTGCTGCCCGAGTTGTTGGTGTGTTTTCTAATTGCTGTTGCTGCCCAAATTGTGTGTGTGTGTCTATGTGTGTGTGTGTGTGTGTGTGTGTGTGTGTGTGTGTGTGTGTGTGTGTGTGTGTCTGCACATGTATGTGAGAGGAGGGTGGAGAGACCCCTTCAACTCTCCAGATTTTCACAGAATGTCTGGAATGTTTGTCTCATACTTTTGGTGTGTTCCTCTTAAAATTTGTGGTTTTCTGACAAATCAATGAAAACTAAATTCACTAAATTATGATAGCCATTTAAGTTTCACTCTTATTATCTTTCAGGAAATGCATGGTAACACAAACACTTTATTCTAGCAACCTTCTAAAGGTATACAAGAAATGTTTGAAATGCGTTTCTGTTTTTGGGCCTTTGCCCCCCCCCCCCCAATAAATTTTGGCTTTTTCCAGATTTCTTGTGCTGCAAAGTTGAGAGATTTAGTCGAGTGTCAAGAGTTTTACAAAGAGCTGAGAGTTTCAGGGGGAAGAGAAGTTTAGTGCTGCGTATGCTAAATCTATTTGTATTGTTAGTAGCACAACAGGTAGTATACTTGTTTTTGATGCAGACGGCTGTGGGTTCTACTCCCAAGGTATGTAGATGGATTGCTGATAATGTACTTTAAGTGGATGCTGTAATCCTGTGAATGTCCTCCTTTGGAGGAAATACCTAGTAACTATGAACCCGTTATTAGTTTGCCATTCATTCTCTATTACAGTATTACTAGCTTATCTTTTTTAATGTACCATAGGCAGTTTATTCTTCAAGAGCAACAGGCACTTTATTTGTAGATGAAACAAAGAAATATAAAGTTGTTTGCTAGCAGCGACCTGTTCATTAGTTGCAGATCTCTAATGTGGAATTATTTAGATGACTTTTACTTCTGCAGAGATTGTGCATATTTACTGACATTAGTGGATTGTAATGATGGAAGTTTGAGTAGACTTTTATGATGGAAATATTCTGAACTGGGCAGTTTTGTCATTATTGGTTCATACATTTTGTTCAAAACAATAAAGTTAGCACATGCTCTAACAAGTGTGCTTATTATACAAGGAACATCATTTAATACAGTCAGGAAGGTGAATCAAAGAACACATGTATGTGTGCAAGGGCCTATGATTTGAAAACAGCTCAAAGGTAAACTTTATTCTACACTGGCCAAATGCATTTTATTTGAATGTGGGTTTCAGTGCTGTTTCAGGAGCAGATAAGTTTTAATGCTAAGTCTTTTTTCATTGTGATACTGTATTACTTTGTTTAGCAAATATCCATCAGTGTTTGTGCTATAAAAGTGAAAATACATTTTAAATGAAATCCAAATAATCACTGTAGAAGTAAAGCATAAAGTAGTATGCACACTATAGTGTTTATGATAAATGTGGAGAAATAGCCAAGTAATAGGACACTGGAATGCCTGCAAGGGGGAGGGCTGTGTATGGGGGGCCCCATTTGACCAAGATTTTTGTGAGGGGGTGGGAGACAAACTCACAGACAGACCCGGGAGGCACAAACTCTAGCTACGCCATTGACTTCCATGTTTTTATAACGCCATACTTAACAAATGTAATTTAATATATGGAATCACACATTTATTCATCAATTTCTGAGTTGCTGTTTTTCTTCCTGTTGATCTCCATATCCCATATCCAGTCACTGATTCATTTCCAGTGTACCCCTGGTTCTTTTAGGCATCTCTTGTTCCTTTTTCTGTCTCTCAAGTACTTTCCTTTGGAACATTGGAAAAGGTTTCAGTAGCTCAGGTTTCAGTGGCATAGTCTCTCTGTGGGCTTGATTATCAGAAGAATAAGAAGCAAAATTCCATTCTGCTTGATAGCTCACTTTCTTGGAATCAAAAAATGATTTTGACCCCCCCCCCTGGAAAAAATATTCTGAAAATATTTTTATACAGCAGCTTGAATTTCACACATGCTTCTTGTCATTCCTTGGCTGCTTGATTAAATTTACTTATCTTCTGCTTCGTGTATAGTGAGCAATCATTTTCCACAGACACTTTACTGTTTCCACTTTTAGTTCTTTGTCCTACTGCCACAGTTTTGTCAGAATCAACTCTTTCTGTTGGCAAGATTGGATCTTTATTACTAAAGGTATGGGCTGATTTCTCATGGCCAGGTTTGGAGCATACATACATACCATGTGTCCTTTAAATTAACAACTCCTACTGTGGAATACCAGTCCAGTTACTTATTTCTGCTTTCATAAAATGAATAGTCTGTTTTTTCCAGTTTCAGTGGTGTAGCAGAAGATCTCAGCTCTTCCCTACATGCTCAGTCCTTTAATTCTACCATTTTTGAAATATCTCTTCTTAAGCAGTCTAATACTCAGCCAGCCTTTTCTTTATTTTGACCTCTGATTTTGGCAGTTTTTATCAGCCCATCCGAATATCTGTATAAAGCTTCTTCCATTTTTTCCAGCCTTTTCTTATTTGAGTTGATACACTCCTTCAGTGTTATTTTTATCTTAATTAGCTCGGAGCACATTTGACGTATTTTTCCTCTAGATTATCAGAAGTCATATCTTGCATCAAAGCTGGAGCTTGCACTGCTTTTTGTTGAAACAGCTGCAGGATTCTTCCCATCCAGTGTTTTCCCCTCCCTTTTGTGACTGATTTTCTTTCAAGTTCTCTGAATTTCTTTTTTGCTGGTATTCAGGCAGTGCACTTACTAGGGAGTTACTCAAATTTACCTGAACAGACAGATTTACTGTCTCTTTTTTGAGTTTCTGTTTTCAAACTGGGAGAGCTGAATTAAGCTGCAACTCAAATGTGTAAGGATCTTAGAAATCTGCACAAAAAGTTCTGGCACATTACTACAGCTTTATGTTTTTTTTAATTTCTCTTATAGTTGCTTAATGCCATCAATAAAACTATCCTAGATCTCTATATAATAAAATGTTTCCATTATTTGATCATACAAAATCCACCTTCTCTTCTCTGTAGTTCCATGTTCATTTTCCATAATAAAATCTTATTTTGATCTTTTTTAATCTTTTGAGTACCACCAATATCCTTTATACTTCACTCTCAGCACTTGTGATATGATGCCATCTTTTGATATTTACACTTTTTTGTTACCCAAAATTAATGTAAAGCTACTAAATAGTCAGACTGATCCTATTCCATCTCCCTCCTCTTCTTTAAAATAAACGATTCCCTTTTCAGAGGGTTCAGCCTTGAACTTCATATTATGGCAAATGTTATCTGTATTGACTCCTTTTCTTAAAACAGGAAACATGTAAGCTCACAAATATCTCAGCTTACCCAAAATAAATACATTGGTTAAACTTTATTCCTAAATGATGGTTTGAATGTTTGCCATAGTGTAATAACATATTTAATGTATTCCATAATCCTAACCCATTGTCCCTAAATATTTTTTTCTTTCAAGACCTTATTTCTAAAGTCATAAGTTGGAAATTTTGCTATCTTCACTGCCACGCTGTTCTGACAAGGGAGACAAATATGTAAACCCATAGCTATAACAGCAAAAGAATAGAAAATGCATGTGGTAGGGATGCCACTTTGAAGCAAACATTTACTAAGTTTTGAAGAATATGCCTGAAGAATATTATGATGAAAAGAACATCTTTGTTTTAATTAGTCAGATGCCCAGTTATGTCTCTCTGAGTTGAAAAAAAAATAGTGGCAAATCTGGAACACCTTCCTTAAAAATATCTTAATTATAAGTGCAGGACATCCATGCAGGAAATGATGGAGGCATTGCAGTAAACAGAGGAGGCTCATGGCTCATTCTTGCAACTTTCTGAAGTTGTTTCCTGTAACTATGTTGGACAAATGAGCAGCACATATTTATTATAAAGAAAATAATAGATCATCACAAGTTGAACCAATGCAGAGGCTCCAAATTTTAAAGCCAGTCGCAAGTCACGTGTTGAACAGCAATCCCGTTTTGGTGTTTCAGCTTAGGGGGAGTGGTAGTTTAGAGTGGGTGACACTTCTCATACTGCTGGACCACCGAATCTACCTTTTTAAATGGAAAATCAGTTTGGGGCCACATTCTTTAGGATTGGTTTTGATCCATTTGGCTTAAATAGCATCATAGTATATGAAAATAATATAATTTGTTGGCATATGGAATGGCAGAGAACAGTACAGTCATGGTGAACATATGGAGATATTTAGATTGGGAGATGGGTGCATTGTAGGGCATCACTATAAATCACAATGCCCCTTCGTCTTTTATGAAATATGTCATGGTGAGGAAGACAGTAACAGTAAGGAACAGTTTTTAGAAATAAGTATGTCAGGATTGTACAGTGACAGTGAACATAGAATGCGTAGCTTAATCCATGCGGTGGGAATTTGTATGAGCAAATCTGGGACAGTGTGCTTGTGTTACAAGCAATCATGAGATGGACTGGTAAGAATAAAATCAGAGGTTAACTGCACAAGGCCTGAGGGGTAATAGATGAAGGTGTGGTAGGGAAGATAGCTGTTGCAGTTATAAACATAGTTTGTAAATAAAAGTATTTGTCTCTGTTATGATGAAGCCACAGTGATTTTTGCAGTAAGGTATACAGTGTGTTCCAGGGGAAAGGGAGAGAGCCCTCTGTGAAGGTATGTGGTACATAATAGGTGTAAACCCATGTAGGAGATAATCCCTTCCTGTGGCCTTCAGTACATATGGAAATATGAGCTGAAAAATTATTACAGGACAGAAATCAGTCCAAGGTGGAGAGGCACTATGAAGGATAATATGGGAAATCTAACAGAGATGAGTTGCTTGAGGAAGACTAGGACAGGGAAATTGTCTTTATAAGGTAGAGGAACTGTTGGGATAAATGAGAGGATGAAGGGGGGATTTGTCTCACATTCTCAGGGACCAGGGCTTGTGCTATGCCAATATAACTAGCAGAAGACAGTATACGGCAGTTGCTTACTGAAAGAATCATTGTACAGTTATTGATATGTTTGAAGTGAAGTGTGCCATGGGTACTAATAGTTAAATCAAGACATCAAGGTATATGTTTATACATGTATATACAGATTACAGTACAGTGTTAGATGACAATAAAGTTTGTCTGGGGAAAGGCTGCCTTAACACTGTGTGAAAAGTGAATCTTTCATGGCTCCTATTTGCAGCGGATGGTATCGGGTGTCAATTATTTGAATACGGATTGCATTTGGATTTTTATTAGCAACTTATTTCACTTAAGGGGTAGTGTTTCAAGGAACACAACAACCTATTACAGATGACTGGTGAGGAGTGGCCAAAAGGTTGAGATAAAAATACAAGTAGCAATAAATGAAGTTCCTTCTCAAGAAGCATGAATAAATTCAGCAATTTGGAAAGAGCTCAAAGTGCAGACACTTTTTCTCCTTGTTGAAAGGAGTCAGTTGTGATGGATTGAGTACCTTATGAAAATGCCCCCCTGGGTAACTCCTTGAGAGATGTAGAAGTCACAGCCCAGTACAATAAATGCTTTGGAACAAGCCAAGGACACATGGGGGGGGGGTTGTTATATATCTCAGAATGCTGGAGACTGTTGTTGGGGGGAAGACTGGATTTACCCTTCTCAGTTATTTGTCCTTACAACTTGCACCAAAACAAATGGTTTATAAAATGGTGGTGGTGGTGATGATGATGATGTTACTTTAACCATGGTCTACATCCTCTTATTTAATTACATTTGTCAGTGTAGCCTGTAATAGATCTATTTTTACTTCAACCTTACTTCATTTTGAAAGAACCTAGTTTCTGCAGTATGTCTGCACTGTGATAGTTAATGTGCAAATAATATTTCATAATCTTTTTCCAGCTGCATGTCACAGTTATTAATTTGTTCTTCCTTCATAGGACATCTGGTTGCTGAAATCATTGTTCATATTTTTAAGTGGGAACAGTAATACTATTCATTACTTTGCTACTTTACGCACAATTATACTGAGTCTTAAAGAATTATTTTGTTCTTTTTGAAGTATATAAAGAACTTGCAAAAATTAGGATATTTCTGCTGAAATATTACAAAATATATATCTCTGAGTCTTCTTGTCCTTCCTTAGGCTCCAGCCCAGTTGCTTCTCTGAATCAGGAGTAAACAGCACAGTTATTCAAAATAAATGGCAATATACATGTTCATTGCTGGTGGCCTGGAAGAATCCCTCCAAAAAGTAGCCCTATCCCATAATGACAGGGTCTCCAAATATATAAAATTAAGTCATTTGAATAAAGGATAAGGGGACCAAATGAAGAAGTACTATATAATACAGTAGTGTAGTTAGTTTACAAACACTATCACACTATTGGGATGAGATGAGTTCAGAAGTGTTGATCCAAATAAGGATGGAGAGAGATCTGAATCTTGGAGGGAATGTTGCTGCTGAAGGAGAATATTATACAATGATAACATTTCTGGGTGAGGTCAAAGGGTGGTATGTCTATGTGTGAGCATGTGTGAGCAAGTGTGTGTGTGTGTGTGTATGTAAATATGAGTTGAAGGGTGTGTGTGTGTCTGCACATATGTACCTTTAAAGGAGGTCTGATAAATATTTCATGACAGCATGTTTTACATCTGAGCGTTTTTCTCTATATGTGCTATTCACTAAACTTTAATGTGTGACCTAGCCAGTTAACAAATGCAGCTAAATAAATAACTAAGGTATCTCATGTATAAGTATAAACTCACAACTTATTATACGCTTGTATTAAAAAATGCTATAATATATATATATTTCTTGCAAACATTTGCTTACTTTTCTTAAGATTTGATTTTATGTTCTATGGAAGACTCCTTGGTATGATTTTTACAATTGATGAGATCAATGGAGACCCAATATTACTGCCAAATGTCACACTTGGATATCAGATTTTCGACTCCTGTACATCTGTTGCTGGAGCTCTTGAGGGCACAATGCGGTTACTTACAGGGCAGAGGACTACAGTCCCAAATTACCACTGTGGCACAGTTTCTTCAGCTGTAGCTGTGATTGGAGATGCTTACTCTCTGATGTCTATACCCATGGCAAAAGTACTAGGTCTCTATAAACATCCACAGGTAATATCAAAGTGAAGGCATTTAATTCAGAAGTCTGCACAATGTGTTTTCCTGTAGACACCATGGTGATAATTCATTCATTTACAGAGTTTCTAAGATACAATATAATATTACTAGATACACAGACTTAGATAATGTGTAATATTTTAAATTGGTAAGATGATGAAGAGGCAAAGAGTCAAGTGATAAAGTGATTAAGACAGAAGAGTCGCATACATGTTTATATAAACATGATAAATCTACATAGGGGTATGCAAAACTCTAGTGTAGAACTTCATTAGTATTGTGTATAGTAAGATGTGGAAGGTGGTTTATCACATGAGCAGAACAGCCACTAGCAATAATCATGTGTTTTGTATTCTCTACTTTCAGTAAAATAATGACAGGTCAGGCTATTTAATACAGATAAGAAAATAAAAAAGTAAAGGGGAAAAGGACAAAACTTACTTTGTTGTTATTGTTTTTGTAATATTTTCCAGGGATCACCTGTCTAGCTTAAGGAAAAGTCAAAATTTCATCTTTGACATCCCCAGAACGATTCTGAGTTTGCAGCCAAGCAAACCTCCCCATGTCAGTTCCATTAACAGTAGCTCTGGAAGTGGCATGAGCTGAATTATAACCGCACTTCAAGGGATGTTTAATCTTGGAGACTGAGAGGCAGTAAGATTATACAAAGATGATATTTTCTCCTCAGACAAGGGAAAAGATGCCATAATGTTCCTCATATTTTCAAAAGAGGCAAGCATAAACTTCAACATGTCAGCTTGACAAATGAGAATTCTAAAAATAAATGCATCAAAATCTTTCAAAGGCCTTTCCATCCTTGTATGAAGTGGAGGGATTGGCATTGATCAGATGTTTTAGCAACAACTCAGTTTGCCGGGGAATTCACTGCTGAATCTTATATGGGGCTAGAAAAACAACTCACAAAATGGAGGAACTTTATACAATCTATTTGCTTTCTTACGGTCAGCAAGCTAACTATCAGGCAAGGTGAAGGCTTTAAAGGAACTGGAATAGGTTCAGGAATTACCATTTGCAGAAAAATCATAGTGCTTCTTTAAAGACAGTGGAACATCATTATGCTCCAACTGAAACAACTGATTTCTTCTGGATATGGTTTCAGATAAAGAAAACTCTCTAAGGGACTATCCAAAGAAATACTTTTCTCATAATCAGAATCAGAAACCTGAGGATAGAAAACAGAAGTTGTCCCTTCATAATTTTCCTGTTTGATGTCTTGAGCATTCAAAGACAGTGAAGAATCCCTTTGTCTCTTACCAGAAACAATGAAATGGGATGGTCAAGAGTCCGAACTAAGCCATAAGCATAGACCAAGAAAATTAAAACAAATCATGTTGACATATTTTCAGTTGCAAACATTATACATCTCATATAATCTTCTATACACTCACTGTCAATTAAATATTGCATAGCTCATTCAGCTCCTGCCTTCCCTTAAACATCATTCTTCCTCCAAAACATTATTCTGCATGTATTGTTCCCACAATTCCATTATTGCTATGTAGTTTCTTCCTACCTCTTTCTAAAGATCATGCTTCCAGTTCTTTCATCTCTGTTACTATATTCACTGCTTCTAATATGGTTGGTTTAGACTTTGATTTTCATTTTCTAGTAACTTCTTTTTGGCAGCTACCATTTAAACTCAGAAGGAGTGTCTAGACAATTCAGATGGTGTATCACAAGTAAAAAAAAAATCATTTCTTGGTTACACCAATTTGCTCACTAAGTAGTTCTTGCAGACTAGTCTTCAGAGAATTTTTAAAATCTGTCGGATCATTACACTCCCAAAAAAATATGCACTCAATTAATTCTTTCCTCCACATCACACCTCCAACATTTGCAATCTGCCTGAGGAAAATTCTTTGGAATCTGCTTGTGATGTAAAAATGCCTGTGCAACCTCTTCCAAAAAATCCTGAATCTTCTAGACTTTTTTGCATATTTGGAGCCATACATATAGCCTGCTATTGTTTATTTCTGAGTTGCTTATACTCTAATCCTTTCTAACCTCCTCTGATTCCTATACTTGTCCTGCAACATTTTATATGCCATATTAATTATCCCTTTTTTTAGCAGCAGCTTCTAATGTAGATTCAGCTAAAACTCTACCAGTGATTGGCCTTTCAAATGGGATCCCCCATTTCTTTCTCTTTACCTATACTCTGATATTATTTCTCGATAGGGAAGGCATTCACTAGCCTGCAGTCCAAATGTTTTCTTGGCCTCTTCCCATTCTATTATCTTTTTCTGTCTAATTGTTATCTCCCTATACCTTGGTTTCTTTGCCAGTTTTCTTCAGTAAATTCCAGCCCCCTCTTGCCTTTTGTCTGTACCCCAGTTTGAGTCATCCTTATAGGCAGAATCTCCTTTCTCCATTCTTGTGTTGGCTTAGAATATTTTCTGCTATTTTATGAATATAATATTTTGTATGGCTGTTGTTATTTTTCTTAAGAATATGCATCCAAAATCCTAGTCTAGCCTTACTTTCTGAGCTTGCCCGAAGTTTCATCATCATCCCTTTCCATTTTGAATTATAACTTTCTGCTTCAACTATGTATAGGTGCCTTAACTGTATAGATCTAAAATATTCCTTCAAAACAGATAATCCCAAACCACCTTGTTCTATTGGAAAGATCAGCTTATCCTAGTTGACACTTGCCCTTTTTCACTCCCCAGATAAAATGTTTCAACTCTTTATTAGTTGTTATCCACAATTTCTCATCTAGTTGATAAAAGTATGCCTGACCGGTGTATAAAATTAAAGGGACAAAAAACATTTTCACTGCATGTATCTTACTATTCATATCTGTAAAGTAGAGCTTCTACTTTCTCAGGTTTTGTAACTTTTTGTTTCTTTTTGCCAGTAATTTTTGAATGAAGCAGAGCTACTTTTGACAGACAAAGCCTCCCCAGAGACACTCATCCCAATCTGGCTAGGCAGAGAGGTACTCCCTTCCTTTCTTCCAAGACTGAGAAGAGGGTCCTCCCTTGCCTGCCAAGGTCACTCTAACAGGTGAAGAAGATGTGTCTAATTCCTGGTCCAGGGTGTCTGTACAGACTACAAGAGAGAGCCAAGGAAAAAGAAGAATGGGTTGAAGAATCAGTAATGGCCACAGAACAGTCACCCTTCAGTGAGTGATTCAATTTAATAGCCAGGTGAATGGGCAAAGGTTGCTTGAAAATGTTTTTCTTTTTGTGGCTGAAAAAGAAACAACCAAGGAAACGGTAAGTTGTTCCATAGTAAAACTGGAAAATATGTCCGAATCCAGGAGAAGCCTTGCAACAATAGTCAAGGAAACAGGTAAGTATTAAAAATCTCACATAAAAACACTTACCCCTGTCCCAAAATAATTTTAACACATTTTTTAGATAAGAAAATATAGTTTTAAGCAAGTTTTAACAGCTTTTTCCCTCAAAAGTCAAAAGTACCTCTCCTAGTAAAAAAGTGACTATAAGTCAAATGGCAGTCAGCAAAAACATTTTCTCCTAACTTAGCTTTGTCTGTAAATGTATTTATTCTAACTTTTCTGACAAAAAAGTGTGGAAGTTTTTTTTTTCCCCAGAGGGAATATATCTGTTCAGCAATAGAGAAGTCTTAGCTGACTGCCTATCCTCTAAAGCTAGCAAGAGCAGTGCTCTTTGATGGCAGGAAATATCTGAAGGACTTGGCAACTATGCCACTCTTTTCTTCAGGTCTGCTTGAGCTGATTAACGGTTTGGGTGCATGGAAGGTGTCCTTAAGCTTTGGAAGCTGGCCAGCTGTTATTTCCTTAGAAGGATCCATCCATCCATCCATCTATACACACACATTTTTCCCCATTTTTGCACATGCAGTTAGGGTGTCACAGTAAGAGTGACCATCTTTATACCACCAAGTCTCTAGTCCTGTTCAGGTTGTTCTTCCACATTCCCTGACACAGAAGCATACTCAAACCTATTGTCAATTTAGTGTGTCCAATCCACTTATTACATGTATTTGGAATGTGGGAGGATTGCCAGAGAAAACCCATGTGAATACAGGGAAGAGATGCATTATCTGCACAAAAGGCACCCCCAGCTGAGAATTGAACTGGTGGACCTTTTGCTATGAGGTGATAATGCTATCCATTGTACCATCCAGAATATAACCCATGTGTCTAAGGTTACTGCTGCAGTGATTAAATGATGAAAATAATTTAGTCTCTCCTTCCTAGCACTTTGGCGGTTAGCTTTGATGAGGAGTCCAACAGAAAAAATCCATTAGAACAACTCTTCAAAGCAAATAGTTTTGAACCACATTAATTAACCAATTATATTTTAAAGAAGTACATCTATTTAAATACATACGTTATATAAGCAAAAATAGATAAAAATTTAGTGCTCTAAGTTCAGCATTTCACAGTAAATATTGCCATGGAATTTCATTATTTAATTTTCTTGGTGTTATTGTATTGTATATGTCATGTCTTCTTCCAAAATGTTCAATGCCAAAACATTGTGACTACCTCTGGTCAAATGTATTCATGTCAACACAATATATTTAAAACTGCTCATGTTACCATCATGGCAGTCATAAGCATGAACTGCTATGTCATTAGACATCTATTTATTCTTGATGTCCTAAAAAGTTCATGAATGCAGACTTTGATTTGCCATTGTGTTTGTCTTGTGTACTATTCTTTTCAGTGTTTACCTCACCAGACTCTCCAGTGCCCAAATGCTAATGAAACCCAAGGCACTTGGGTTATAGTCAGGGCTTTATCCCCTCTGTTCCACAGAGCTAGTTGAGATTATTCCCGAAGGGAGTTAAAGACTGGCAGTTTTTTTTTTTTTATTTTAAGGTAAGATTTCTATCACTTATTTCTATTATTATAATATAACTGAATCAGATGTTACCATGTGACAAAGGCAAGTGTCCTCCATCAAATAAACTATAAGAAAGAAACATATAATGAGAATTCCTAAGCCCTTTCTGATTTCTGACTTTTCTTGTTTGAAGGCTGCATTATTGTATTCAATAGAGTATTGGTGAGATATAAAGTAAAACAATGCTCTCCCTGCAGTGACTGGAAATACCCATTAGAATTAATTGAGCTATGTACTGTGCTCTGTTGACTTTGGCTGACTCACACTGGTCAAAGCTTAAGTTGTCTACTGTTGTCCCTTAATCTTTTTCTTATTACATTTCTTATTATGATCTAACCATGTATTTTGTAATCAGAATTTCTCTCCCCAGTCTCATAAGGGTTCATTTAGTGACATTAAAGACAAAATCATTGCTACAGTTTTGTATTTCTTGCAGACCGCCTTTGAGAGCTTTGGCATCTTTTTCTAAAGCTAATTAGCAGTCATCAACACATATGGTTATTCAGACCACATTTCCATCTTTTTCATCTGGGAAGAAAAATCAAAAATGAAGCGACTCCAATACAGAGATGTGTGGGGGAGGAGGGTCTACTATGTTATATCAAAATCAGTGAGCTCTATACCTAGATGATTGTGCATATTTGAATTAAACCCTATTACTCAAATGTTCATACCTCTAAAAACATGTGCTCAAGCAACTCAGCTATTTCTTTAAATGACAACAAAGTAAACTAAAACAAGCAGATTACAGGCAGTAAGCTCCACCCATGTGAGAGGATTTGCCCATTCCCACCTTTACTTATATATTCTCAATCTGAAAATGATCCTTCTTTCACTGGGAGCCATTAGCTTTGAAGTTTACTGGGGTGTACATGCTTCAGTAACCATTTGAAATATGGAGACAGACTGACCAAAAGAGCGACTTGCATATAGTAAGTTTGAGAAGCTATTTCTTAGAATATTCTCTTTTCTCTGAGTATGGTGATATCCGAATTGCTATATACAAGTTTGGAGTGTGTGGGGATTTGCCCCCCCCCTCCCAAAAAAAATAAATTTAAAGGAGAAGAGAGATTTTTCTAGATTCGCTCTGTTTTCATTTTTTTATTTTGTTTCGGCTTCTCTGCACTCGGCATTTTGTTTTTTGACATTTCAATAGGGAGCCACATGCTTCAAGACAAATTACACTTAGCATGATCTAACATATTGGTGAATGCAGATGAAGAATTAAACTTTGCCCGTGTCACTTACAATAAGTCAAGAGGACCCTTCATTGGATGCCACTGATTGTATCGATCAGGGTAGACAGGTAAACCCCACCTTCAGTGGTGTCTTGCTGTTTCCTCAGTGTTTTACCAACTGGATTATGTATAGAGTGACATTTATTGTTTTTAATTTTTCATTTCTCTACTTCTGTGAAAGGCTATAACAAGGTCAAGTTAAGCATCATATAATACTCTTTCATCAAATGCTGCTGTTGCCTTTTCTGAGAATGCCATAGGAAATAAAAAGTTGAAAAAAACACTTTCTATTGGCTGAATGTTATAGTTCTATTTTTTTTTCATTCCAGTTTTCTGATGTACTTCGGTAAGAGCTCATTTTTGCTTTAAATTTTAAAATCAGGTTGAGGTTTTAGATCTAGAAGAATTAATAGGAAAAGTAAGTTGTTTCTGTACTTTATTTTACCTAGACAGGTGTTTTCTAAAAGCTTTGCAGTACCACTTTTTCTGCTGTATTTTCAGAATGGTAACACTGAGAACCAGGCACTTAGTCCTGTCCATGATTAAAGTTTTAAATCTCATTTCTCTCCCAGAAAATAATTCTGAACATTTATTTGTATGTAATTCACATGTAGAAATACATCTTGATTCTCTTTTCTCAGATATCTAACTTAAATACTTTTAATATAATTAAGAGAAAGAAAACACTTTGTCACTTTTAAAGGAAAACCAAATTTAATATAATATGTTACTACTTAAACCTTTCTAACAGTATTTGGTGGTTCTCCACAGCATGTCATTGTCTTTCAAAAAGTTCTTGGATTTTTGGAATTACATCCTACTGTCAAACAAGTACATACCTTAACCACTCTGGTTAAAAGAGTCCTAGGTCCTGCACTTCCTGTTTGGATTCAGTTTCAATGTAAGGCTTCCTGTGTTTACAGACACATAGCTATGGTGGACTGCTAGAGTCAAAATAAGGTGATGTATACTTTGACTTGGAGTAACATTTCAAGACCTTTTAGTTTAATGATGCAAACATTCTGGAAATTTGAAAAAAAACTATGTTATGTTGTCCTGTGTCAGTTATGTTGTCCTGTCTCGCCTTCATTCATTGCTGGCTGGTTGGTTCGGAACCGAGAATTGGTTCCGACTCGACCTTATACAAAAGCTCGAGAGCTTCCACTGCCTCATGGCTATACCATATCCGAGCATGCTCAAAGAAGATTACCCAGATCTCGTTTCTTGCTAAACAAGATTGGGTGCTTCCATGCAGGCTAAGTGGAATCTTTTTTTTCCTGTTTATTGTATTGATATTACGAAACATTTTTCTGGATTGTGTATTTCTAACAATTTAAACTGGTTTGTTAGTACTTTGAAAGTGTTTGTTGCTGTTGTTTGCACTTTACTGTTGGCCGTCATTCTACCACTAGGCCAGTCTGTTTTTCTCCTTATCCTGATTCCCAAACTCATTTAATTTAGAGAGTTTTGGGTTGATAGTACTTTCTCTTCTTGTTGGGTAGTCCATTTAAGTTAGAGAGCTCCTTTCGGCCCATTTAACTTAGAGGGCTTTCCTCTCCTTTCCTTTCTCCCTGTCTGTTATAGGAGTTAGTGGTTTTAGCTAGAGACTTCTCCTCCTGTCTTGTAGTTTGATCATTTAGAGATAATTGGTTGGGAGTTAACAATATATATATATATATATATATATATATATATATATATATATATATATAGTTGTTTTTTTTGGGTTAACGTACTGGTTTGGTTGTCTGTTGATTGGTGTCAAGATGTCTAAGGATAAGGATACTAGAGAATCAAAACCTTCGGGTTTTAAAATATGTGATAAATGCAATCAAAAAATCTCACTGACTGATGGACACACCAGCTGTGTGTATTGTTTGGGTGCTGTCCACCTTCAAGAGTCATGTTCCTTCTGACATGCCTTCAGTTCAATTGGGAGGAAACCGAGTACCGGGGGAAACCCCACGCGAACACAGGTAATTCAAGTGTGTTAATGGAAAGAAGGAACAAATTGATAGTTAGAGGCTTACTAAAAGCACCTTTTTCTGAGAATCTAGAAGGGAATCAGTTTTCCTCAAAAACTTCTCAATAATCTCCATCTTCTGGATCTGAAAAATTGACAAAGAGGTCATCTTCTACTGCTCCACTATCGCAGCTGATGAAAAAGCATGCCAAGGAATCATCTTTGGACCTGAAGGCTTTTGAGTCCAAGAAATCTCCCTCTTTGGCTCCCATTGTGATTTTGGAGCTGACAGAGTTCCTGTTTCAGAGCCGGTCCCCAGTCCTGGACCTGGTCTCCCCAGTTCTGAGATCTCCTTTACTATAGTCAGTGAGGTATCCCACCCTGTCCTCTCAATTCTCCAGAAGCCTTTGGATTATGACGTGGAGTGGGTGCTAAAGAGACTTTTATGGATGCTGGTGCCATCCAAGTTACTGTTGACTCTGACCTAGAGGGATTCGGAGCCAACCAACATCACTTCCCCTTCATCAATTCCTCTTCTGACCCATTCTGGGGCTTCGGAACCAAACTGCCTGGATCCGATTGCAGTGGAATCATCTGTGCCGAGACCTGCTCCAGGATCTTCTGGCCTGACTACTGCTCCGACCTCCTTGGTTCCATCAAATTTCAAGGGGTCTAGGAGCCTATGCTCCCACATTGGGTCCAGTGAGGAGAGACGAGCTGGACAGTTGTCCAACCCAAATCTACCTCTCAGGGCTTCGGCATGGGTGAGCTCTGTGCCTATATCGGCCTCAGAGCCCACTGCCTTGGATTGGAGGCAGTTTTATGGTTTCTCAGAGCCAGGAACCTCCTCTGATCAGGGTTGGGGGGCTTTTGAGGTGATGAGGAGAGTGCTTTCACTTCAGAATGCTCCACTCTCAGGTCCAAGTACTCTTTCCCCCAAAGTGGCCATGTCTGTCTCAGTGTCATCAGTCCCACCCAAGCGTGGAGACTTGAAGGCCCAGGATGTTCCACTTCTGAAACCTCTCCATTGTACCCCTCTGAGGAGATCCTTTGGAAGAGATTATGTAAGAAGAAGTATCTAGAATCCGCTGAGGAGTCCATCACTTCAGACATGGACCTCGATGAGTCAGAAGGGTCCCCATAGTCACCCTCTGAGGATGTCTCTTTTGCAGACATCCTAGAAATCCTTAAACAGAGAGGTGGCTATGTACCTGGAGGCATTCGGGTCTTGCTCTTATATCTCTTGGGTGTCTCCACCTTTCGACCAACTCATGAACGTAGTCAGTTGGAAGGTATGGGGCTCTCCAGACTCAGTGGAACCTGTTCCTATGAGGCCAAATAAATACAGCACTCAGGGAGTTCCTCAGTGAAGGTGTCCTGGTAGATGCTATGGTGGTGGCAGCAGCCACCAAGAAGTAGTTGTCTAAGACATCCTCATCTGTCCATCCACCGAATAAAGAGTCTCGAATGATGGACAGATACTGAAAGCATATGTTTTCTTCAGCATCCTTTGCCCTTAGGTCACTGAACTACCTGACCCATTTCACTAGGCTTCAAAGGGATCTCTTGAAGAAGCTAGGAAATACCCTCCAAGGTTCTGTAGCTGCAGGGTTTTCAGACGTTTCCTCCCAGCCCTCCAGCTTAAACTATATGGTGAACTCCTTCATGCGACTTATTTCCTACGAAGCCGATGAGCAAATAGGGCAGCGGGTACAGTAATTTCCTTAAGGAGACATTTCTGGATGCTCTTATGTGATTTCACAGAACCCTTCAAGTCTTCCTTTATTAATGCCTTTTTGATGGCTCTTCTTTGTTCGGGCCAAAAGTTAAAGAGACCCTAACCAGGTGCGAATAGGAGAGAAAGACTCTGTCTGTTGTGGGAGTCCATTTCTCCTTCTATACCAGACTTTATCCCACAGGTCAGAAGGGGGAAAAACGTGGTTTCATAAATCCCAAAGAGCTTTTCTGGATGCACATGGTGATAGCTCCCCCAGGGGCAGAGGGGGAAGTAACAATGGAAGATGCCGACCACACGGTAGAGGGGGTCCGCAAAACCAGGGTGACAGGGATTCCTTCATTGGTAAACCCTTTCATTGCTCCTGAGAGGAGGCCCATCCATCTATCTCTGGAGGCAGTCAGGGATTGCTTGTTGTTGTACCCCAACACCTGGCTAGAAATAACAAAAGACAAATGGGTACAAATGATAATATCCAGTGGTTACTACATACCCTTTTCCTCTCCCCCATTAGAAAAAAAAAAGCAGTCCCAGATGTTCTACCCAGTCAAAGGGATCATGCAACTCTAGAGGTACAAAGGTTGCTAGAAAAAAAGAGTCATGCAAAATGTCCCCACAGACCAAATTGGATCTGGTACTTACTCAAGGTTCTTTTTATTTCCAAAAAAGACAAGGGACTGGAGGCCCATTCTGAATCTCAGCAGACTAAACAAGTCCGTCAAGAAGTCAAAAATCCAGATGGTAACACTGTAGTCAATACTCCCCTTTTTGGGGAAAGATGATTGGATGTGCTCGACAGAGCTCCAGGATGCATACAACCACATAAAAATGGACAGGCAATCCAGGAGACATTTATGCTTTTGGCTAGGAGCCAGTCACTACCAGTTTCGAGATCTGCCATTTGGTCTCATACAGCCTCCAGAGTGTTCATCAAATGCATGGCAGTAGTTATGGCTCGCTTGAGGCATCTAGGATTCTGGGAGTTTCTGTATTTAGATGATTGGCTCTTAACCAACACCACCAAGGATCTACTAACAACAGCGAGATACACCACCATTCATCTTTGCTCTCAGCTAGACATCATGATAAACTTTGAAAGATCTGTCTTGTTGCTTTCACAAATTATCATATTTATAGGGGCAGACTTAGATACAAGACAAATGTTGGCCAAATGTCCCCTTTGAGAGGATTCTAACCTTACGTCAAGTCAAAAACCTCTTAACCAGGAAATGAGTACAGGCGAAAGTTATTTTGAGAGTTATTTTGAGAGTTTTGGGTACCATGGCGGCAGCAATAACCTCGATAAATTTAGCTCACCTGCATATGAGGATTCTTCAGTGGCTACTATTCACCCACTTGTCCATGCAAGAGCTGCCCATGTCTCACAAAATTTTAATAACAAAATCCTGCAAGAAAGACCTGCACTGGTGGCTTCACTCCACTCATGTGACCTTAGGCTGACAGTTAGTTTTTCCACAACCAGTAGACATAGTGAGATGCTTCCCAGATAGGGTGGGGGGGCATTATCTGGGGAAGACTGTCCAGGGTATCTGGCAGGAAAACAAGAACCACTTGCATATCAATGTCCTAGAGATGAGAGTTGTGCTTTTGACATTGCAGGCATTCCAGGACTCCCTTCCACTAGGAACTATTGCAATTCAGACAGACAACATGTCAGTGGTGTGGTACATAAACAAACAAGGAGGAACCAAATCCTACCCCCTGTGTTGAGAGGCTCAAAGAGTATAGCAATGGGCCGTCTCTTCCCAACATTTTCTGACAGCAGCAATGCACATCCCGGGGAAGTCCAAAGTGATAGCGGACAAACTTAACAGAGCTATTCTGATGCCTCACGAGTGGTCCCTATAACAGGAAGTTGCGGAAGAGATTTTCCACAAGTGGGGTCAGCCTTGCTGCAACCTTTTTGCCACATCTATCAATGCCAAATGCATCAGCTACTTTGCCCTGATCCCCCTACGGGGGAATCAGCAAGGGATGCACTTGTACACGATTGTCCCCTGGGTCTCCTCTATGCCTTTTCCCCATTTCCTTTGATCCCCAAACTCCTTCAGGAAGCCAGCATGTTGAGGAGCAGTTTGATACTCATTGCCCCATACTAACCTCATCAGATTTAGTTCTCCTTCCTATGGCCCCAACTCCAGGCGGAGCCATGGATTCTGGACCTATCTCCAGACTTCCTGACTCATCCATCAAGGTCGCTCCATCCATCACTTCAAACCCTCAAATTGGCAGCTTGGCTGCTCCAATTCCATATCCAGGCTTCCCAATATTTCCTCTGCAGTGAAACATATTTTGATTTCATCTCATAAGTCTTCAGCCAGAAAACTGTATTCTAGCAAATGGAAAAGATTTTCCCATTGGGATTACAACAACCATATTGATCCTTTTACTGCCCCTATAACTGCTGTATTAGACTTCCTAGCTAAGCATTTTGATGAAGGTGCATCGAGTTCAATTAGCTGCCATATCAAACTATCATATGGGTGAAATGGGACTAAAAATCATGTCCCACAGGCTTTTCAAAGCTTTTTTGAAAGGTACTTTTTTTATTAAGACCTCCAGTAAAAGAGCCACCAGTGCCATGGGACCTAAACTTTGTTTTTTTCCACCCTGATTCTTTCTCCTTTTGAACCTGCACAAACATGTGAACTAAAGTTCCTAACGTGAAAGACAATTTTCTTGGTAGCTATCACATCTGCTAGACAAGTATCAGAACTTCAAGCATTATTGATACTTCCCCCTTACATGACATTTCACAAAGATAGATTTTCCTTGTGAACTAACCCTTCTTTTCTTCCAAAAGTTTGTTCAGAAGTGAATTTAAATCAATCCATTGACTTACCTGTCTTTTTCCTAATTATGGCAACAAGTCAGAGTACAAATTCCACCAATTAGATGTTCACAGCTACGTTTTCATCTGGACAGAATGAAGGGGTTCAAAAAATCAGACCAGCTGTTTGTTTCCTTCTCAGATAAAAAGATGGGTGTCCCCATATTGAAGGTCATGCTTTCTAAGTGGCTTACCGACTGTATAACTTTCACATACAAATCTCAGAATACCGAACTTCCAGGGAAAGTAAAAGGTCACTCCACAAGAGCTATAGCAACCTCGTCGGCCTTTCAGGCAAGGTTACCCATGGATTCAATTTGTGCAGCAGCAACATGGGTAACGTCTCATACCTTTATCACTCATTACAAAGTCAATTTGGCCTCCAGGAACAGGGCTTCTTTTGGCTCCACTGTTCTGAAGATTATTTTCCCCTTGACCACCCAAGAAACAAGGTGCTAGGGATGCTGTCCCAACCAGCAATGAATGAAGGTGAGATAGGACAATATAACATTAAGAAGTTATGTACTCACCATAATGTTACATGTTTGTTGTCCATCTCACCTTCATTCTTGCATCCTGCCTTCCTTCCCCCACCGTGTTTTTTTTTTTTTTTTGCAAAATTGTATATGATGTTGCTGAATCTCTTCTTAGTCTCTTTTGGATATGGTCACATGTTTAGAGATAATAGATATAGAATCTGCAAACAAGATCTGGGTAATCTTCCCTGAGCATGATGGGATAGGGTGTAGCCACAAGCCAGTGGAAGCTCTTGAGCTTTTGTATAAGGCTGAGTGCTTCCAAACCAACCAACCAGCAATGAATGAAGGTGAGATGGAAAACAAACATGGAATGTTATGGTGAGTACATAACTTCTTATTTTCACATTTTAACAGCATTTTCACTGAAACAAATGGTATATTCTACAGACATACAGAAAACAATATAATTTTTATTGAAAAAATACATTTATTTAAGTCATCTTGATACAGCTTTTCTGTTGCTGAAAGACAATTTCAAGCTTCACTCAAACTATACAAAAAAAATATAGAAGGCTGAGCTAAATTATGTGTTTAGCATATAACTGAAAACAAAATCCTTGGGTAAAGTCAAATCAAGAACTAAGCAAACTCTAGGAAAGAAGAAATGCTAGTCAGTAATTGCCACACAAAAAGACATCCCCTAGGATTCAGTAAAAGTCCCCCTATCCATGCTAATTGTTCAATGTGTGTTGGCTAAGTAGCACAGCAGTTTGAAATTCTCATTCAGTGGCAGGAATAGCTACAATAAAAATCAAACACTGTGTGTCTGACCTGACCTTGTTAGTGTTCTCTCTATCAGCCATGTATCATGTTAACAAAGGCATCCTCTTGTGCACAACCACATACACATACATGTAAAACCTCCAAGAAATTAGTGCATACACACCTACATCTACTCATCCACAAACAAACCAATGCACTCAGGCGCACTCACAATAACACTCACCTATACACCTGCATGCATGCTCCAACACATACACAGGATCACTCAGACAGATACATGATGCTCACACATTCATGCAACCTCAATCATATACCTATAGAAATGTCCATTCATGTCCACACACATACACACATTGACATCTCCCCATTCCTACTTCTTCACTGGACTTACCTGCACTGTCAGTACTCCCATAGAAGTGAATGAGTGACTGCTGACTTTTGACAGCATTCATTTTTTTCTCCTAGAGTACTCCTGAAATACTCAGCCAAGCAAATTGTGAACTATGGACATTTTTTGGGGGAGACACCATGGTTAATTAGCATTATCCACCCCCCCCCAGACTGCCACACTAGCATATGACTTTCGCATGACTATTCTGTGCACTGAGACTCAAATCAAGGGAAAACCTCAGCAGTAGAACAGTCTAAGAATCATTCAGGCTTCTGTGATAAGGCTTCAGCTCACAAAGCCTTTTAGAATACAAGGATTGTTATAGATGCTTACTACAACTGGTAGTTTGAAGACATCTCTTGTTACTGATGCAAAATAAAAGTCTTAAATTAAATAGTCTTATATTTTTTCTTTTGTGCATTTGCATCTAAATTCTACTCAACAATCTTTACAGGTTGAGAAACAGTATAGTTTCACATTACGCACTTTATATCATAAGGGCCTTAATAATTAATTAAATATGGCATACTTATGAACATTAATAGTTTGTTGATGCTTCTTTAAATATTAGGCCAGTGCATAGTATTATTTCTTATAACATCACTAAGTGTATTTAACTGTTGTAAGCATTTATTCTTAGTTTATTTATGTTTTATTGACCAGTTTAATCCCTCTAGGCCAGTGGTCACTTTTCAGGGAGATACAGGGTAGCTTTCATACTGACTAGGGGAAATTTGACCAGGGCATGAGGGAACTTCCCCATTTCCTTTTCTGAGTGGCAACAGGAAGGAGTGAGTTGGAGTTGGAACAGGATGAGGAGTTGTAGCAGAGCAAAGAACAACCTGCAGAAAAATGTTGGAGAGAGAAGTGATGGATAAGAAGCAGTCAGCAAGCAAGTCTGTTGGAGGAGGAGCTAACGGGTCAGAAGATATTGTATTGTGAGAAGGTGAATTTCAAGGGTCTACTTTCAAATCCCATATTACCAGAAACCAAATGATACAAGATTGAGACCATAAAGTTGAAACCTGTATTTATTGACACTTTAAAAGTTCAACTGTCAGAATACCTAAATGAATGTAATAATTAAATGGCATATAGTTTACTGGTGCGCTATCACTTTAAGGTGTTGTAGTTTGTACAAAAATAAAATATGGCGGACATTAAATTCCAGGCTTCTGTAATTGTTGAAGTATAGAATAATACACCATTTCAAAGTCCTTAAAACTGAAGGGTAAGTTACCATATGGAACAGACCCTAAAACTGAAAAAATATTGGTGGTGGTAGTACAAATGTAAAGGAAAATTTTAAGGTAGAGCTGAACTGCATCTATAGTAACTGTTGAAGTGTTAAAGAAATCCATTGCACATAATTACATAGGAGATCCTGTTGAAGTGTAGAGATACAATTTGTGCAGCGCTGTGATTTCGTTAAAGCAAACACCACATCGATAAAGAAGTAACTTAAATTCTGAATTATTTGGTTGCCAGTATGTTTTGGTTTGTAAAATATGCATTACAGAAAATGATTTGTCTACCATTTAAATGGAAATTGTTGTACAGTGTGGAACGGTATATTTACTGTTTTCCTCGCTGCGGTGTGATCTCAGAGTTGGTATAGTTAATTAGCAGGGGGTGTGGGGCTGCCCTGCAAAAATTTAAAAAAAGGTATTTTTTTATTTTTTTATTTAAATTTCAAAGTTTCAAAACTTTAATCTTATGGTCTCAACTATAAGAAATTTGAAGTTTTGAAACTTTGAAATTTAGAAGTACAGCCATCTTGAACAATGCAGTGATGTGAAAAACTATAGAAGTGTTGGTTTGAAAGTAAATTGTTTTCACTTTTTAGGGTGTTTTGCATTGGTGGAGGGTAGAAACATTACATTTGCTTTTCAAGTTTCAGGATATAAGTTTCAACTTTATGGTCTTGATCTTATGTCATTCGGGCTACTGGTAATTGGGATTTGAAAGTAGGCTTGAATTACAAACACAGTCACAGGAAGTGGGAAAATAAATGCATATAAAGAGAACATACGTAACAGCTATAATTCCCATAAGCAGAAGAACTGAGCAGTTTTAAGCAGAAAAGAAAATCTACAATAAATATTTATTTTAAAAAGATGTGGCTGTTAACAGGTATGTTATTACAGACAAAATAAGTGAGACATTTGGGTTTACTATATCACAAATTTGCAAATTAATTAATTTTGGGAAGGAGCAATTTTGTAATCTACCTTTAAATATATTTGAATTAAGGGACAAAATTTGTGTATGTAATTGACTCAAAGAAGCAGGAGTATCTTTGGATTGAATATATATTTCAGGCAACTGCTCCAAAGTTAAAAAGAGACCAAAGGATCACACAGAACAAGATTACATTCTGGACTATTTTCTATCTATCAGACAAGCTGTACATTTTTTGGACAAATTATATGATAAAAGGAAAATTTGGAGCGGGGATGGGAAATATGTGTAACTCTGAAAAAATATGAAAACATTATGAAGCCTATTCAATGTGGGATATGTTTAATGAAATAAAATGAACTGTTAGATATTTCGGGCAGCCTATTTTGTGTGTGTGTGTGTGTGTGTGTGTGTGTGTGTGTGTGTGTGTGTGCATGCCTCATGCATGGGTGGGCATGCATGTGCGTCAGTGTATGTCTCTGTGTATTTTTTTTTTTTCATGATGCAGAAGATCAGTTGATTTAATGAATGTATAAAAAGGCAATGTAATGTAAATGCACAGGTAGGCCATACAGCTAAACATTGTAAGCCATACCGCAGGTATTGCAAGTCTAATAAAAATTGGTGGTATGACTGTGTTAAAAAGAATGAAAATGTTGAAAATGAACGTGTGGAACAAACTCTGCAAGCTGAAGAGGGGGAGGGGTAAGGGATGAAGATATTTCTGCAAATGAAGGAGAAAATGCTAAAGAATGGCTGCTTATAAGGAAAAATACACTGAAAATCTAAAGAATAAAATATGCATAAAACAAGCAGAACAGATAATGTTTAAATAAGAAATGAAACTAAAGCTTGACAGAGAGGAAAAAAAAGTGAACAAAGTAGCCTAAAAGACAAAGTGATACAAAAATGGTACAACGTTATTTTTCTTTCCTTTTCCTTAATATAAACAGTATAAGAAATGATAGCAGTAAAATTGTTATGATACAATAATGTAAACGGTTAAAATATGATACTTGTTAAATAATATAAAGCAGAAAGAGCACTTAAAGCAAATTATGGGGAGGGAAGAGCATTAGTTATATGTATTATAATTTGTATTCTGGAATCATAATACCAAGTAAGGTAAATTATAGTACAGTATAGTATATGAATGTAGAGTTTGTCCAGAAAGGTTTGAGTTATTAGACTGCTGTATTAAAGGGCTTGTAATAACATTTAATGGTAGGATATATATAAGAACACAACTTTTTCAAGAAAAAAAAAACACATTTGAATGTTAACAGGAGTATAGTGATTTTGTGAAACTTTAATTCTGACAAAAAGGGTAGAAGTAGAAATCAAGGAAGAGAAGTTAATACATGTAAATAATGTTTTTTTCACAATTTTAACTAAATGTTGGATAGGAACATAAAGATATTTATATGAAGAGAAAGATAAGGAAAGAAACTGACTATATTGTATTCTCAGAGAGATTAAAGGAAGCTAACAGTGGCACTTTGCATTGTGGATTTTTGGATCATGTACCAGTACGGGCTCTTTGGACTAAAACAGTTTATCACTGAAGACAAAGGATATAAGAGTTTAACTGGGCCCTGCTGAAAATTACAGGTGTTAGAAGATGAAAGGTGAGTATTATTTAGAGAACATTTAAAATGAGATATTTTTATAGGAATTAGAGTGATGAGTTGATTACAAAAGACAATATAAGACAAAGTATCTTAATATAGAATGCTTGAAGCATAAAAGTAAAAAATAAATGCGGAAGAATGTTAGAAATGATAAGTTATGGGAGATAATAATGAGGAAGCAGTGATATGGCAAATATAAATGTGTGCGCTCAATTAAGAAAATATGTATTTTATTAAGGTAAACTGAGATGTTAAAAGCAGAAAAGAAGAAATTAATTATTTAAGTAGGCACATAAAGTAACATTAAAATGTTAGTGGAGGTAAAACATGAGAAATAAGTGATAGCAAGCAAGAAGAGACAATTAAAGATGTAGAATCTTTATTTGAACTTATTTATGCACAGAAACAGATTATACTGGATATAGAAGAGTGGATTAAAATACTTCTAAAGAAACAATGGATATACTACACAGAAAATTACTACTGAGGAAGCTCAAAAAAGCATAAGACAGGGAAGATTGAGTCTATATCAGAGAAGATAGTACTGATTGCATATTTTGTAGAAAACTGAGCAAGGGTGAACTGAAATGTTTTCATAATGTGATATGCGACTGGATGAACAAAGACATAATATCAAGACATTGTGTAAAATCAGTATTAAACTTACTTGGAAGAAGAGTGATAAGAAATTAAGTGAATGGAGACCCATATTAATGTGTAATGTGGATTTTAAAATCATCATGCTAATTTCCTCCCCCAAAAATATTTAGTAATATCACAAAAAGAGGTAATTGATCATAGAGTATTTAGGATGAAAGGAAAGGACAGTAGAGATATATTGGCTATAGTTAGGGATGTAATAGACAAAATTGCACAAAACCAAATTGAAGGTAAATTGATTTCATGTGACATTAAATGGCATATAACAACATAAGTCATATAGTATTTTAAAATAGTATGATATTATGGATAAAAGACATTAATTTTCTGAAAGCTATTTATGAAAATGCAATTACAAAGATATTGACAAATAGTTGATTAAGCAGAGAGACTGAAGTTAAAAGAGTGGAGGGAGTCTGGGATACCCAATGGGCGAAATACTTTTAAGCTTGGTATTAAATGCTGTTAAGGAAAAACTACAAAGAAATAATTCTGAGGCAAATTTGATTTAGAGGGACTTAGCAGAATTGCATATAATGATTAGTTTTGCAGTAGCTATTATGCAAAATGAAGAAAATTGCTGTGACTAAAATATTAAGTTTAAAATGTAAACCCATTTTCAAGTTTCTACAATCCAAGAAGTATAAGAAAGATGAAAAATTGTACAAGCTAGTGCATACATGAATAAAATAAAAGAACAGAAAAGTCGGATATTACAACATACAAAAAATAGAAATGCTAGTATGCAAGCATTATAGATAAATGTTGCAAAATTGGCAGGAAATATACAGTAATATTAAATATGCTATTTTAAGTAAGAAAAGTGATTTGGCTATATAAAGGAATGTGAATTGTTTTTTGAGCTTGATAATTAATAACCTTCCAATAAAGTTATCCATAAAGGACAATCAGTTATCTGAAAGGTTATTTTATGTGTGTAACAAATAAGAAACAGTTGAGCATGTTGTTTTAATGTGTAAAAGTAAAAAAAAAAAGTGGAAAGGAATGGGAGATAACTAGAATATTGAAAATATTTATATACAAATATACATTATATATAATATATATGCTTTTTGTAAAGAAGTTGAACAAGATAAATGGGATGTAATGGCTACATTGTTTATATATATTTGGCATATTTGGTTGGCTAGATGGAGTGAAAATTTGTATAATATAAAGTGAGGTAAGTATGAAATAATGGGTGAAAGGATGGGGAGGATGGGGAATATAAAGTATTAAGAAGGTATTATAAAGTCTGATTGATATTAAATTTTTTTCAAATATAAACAAGGAGAGGGGATGTTGAAGAAGGTTTTTATTTTAAGTATGGGGATTGTATTAAGTATTGTTAGGTATTGCATGCAGTTATTTTATTGAGAATCTCTTTTCTTTTCAATAGCTGCCATGGAATCTTTTCCATCCACATGATCTATCACTAATTTGGCCAGATGGGAAGTTGGTTTAACTTCTTATCCACAGAAGGACAAATAAAAGAGTGCAGCACCCACCCCTCAAAGAGGAGTCCCATTCTCTCCCATCCATGTGAAGAAGAGTTCCTCCCTGTCCCTATTAAAGTGCAACTTAGACCAATAGATGGGTAAAGAAAATTCATCTCTGGTGTGTCACCTACGTCTCTGATGGACAAAGGCAGTCAGTAAATCGCACCCTATAGAAATTAAATTTGTGGGTCACATTTAGATTGCATAGCTGGGCTTATAAGGGCCCTAACAGTTGTTAGCCTAGTATACACCTATGAATATATTTACAGGAAAGTTTACAAAGAAGTAAGATAGCTTTAAACAGCTCTTTTTAAGGGAAAGCCCCCAGCACCTTCTGATATCAGGGACCCCCCCACCATGACTTTTTATGTATACTGATTCTGAGGTTTTGCAAATTTGCAGAAAAGGGGAAACATGTATAAATAAACATAAAATTGTCCTTTTCTGTTTTCCACATACTGGAAACCAAAAGTAAAGCACATTATCTGTCACAAATCAAGCTCTGGTGTATTAAAATGCTGACAACATAAACACACAGTCTTCCCATTGTGATTGTTTGTTTTGCAATAAGAAGACTGAACTGTAGTGCTTCCAGGAGAAACCGTTTGTGGAAGCCAGGCTCTTCTGCTTCTTATGCACTGCACAGGATGTCTTGCACTGGTAATACTTCACTGGTTTGCCTTTTGCTTATTAAAATGAGGGGGTACGGTAGTGGAAAACATTTGCAGAAATCTGCATGCTGAACACTTAGTCATCAGCACATGATTCCTAAGAGGAGCACTGGCTATTCCTAGGTTACATAGGTGCAGTCATGGCTGGTATCAGCAGGCCAAGGGGAGGAATATGTTTAGTACTACATTTCATAAATGAGAACACACAGGAACTAAAGCCAAGGATTCCACCACCAAAAAGTTTTATTTGTTGAGTGCTTTCATCCACATATGACAGGACAGGCCAGAGGCCACACCCAGTGAGAGATGAGTGACATGACTCAGAATCATGTCCTGAGGCCACATTGGCTTATCAGCAGAGCTCCATAGCTGCAACAAAGATAAGCATGACAGAGACAAAAAGCAATGAATCAAATAATGCACTTAAATAAATATCAACTAAATTTCTTAGAACTTCGTTATTTTCTTATATTTTCCTCCTTTGCTGAAGTATGACAAACTGAACTTTGCCTTTTCAATAATTTAACTGAAATAATTATTTTATGATCTGAGTCTTGTTCTCATTAATGGCAGTCTGCGTTGTTTTCTTTTGCACAGGAACCATGTCCATGAACCATTAGATTTACTTTAAATATAAATGTATATTTCATTTAATTAAATTGTTTTCTTTGTACAATCCTCAACAAAATGGCACTTAATTGGCTTATGCCTGTTACAATCATTGCTTCTCTGGCCACATGTGCCTTATTTGAAGTCCTTGGGAGAAAATGCTCTAAGGAATTAAAATTCTAGGTAGTCATCCATATAAAGTATAATTGGATAATTTACTTATAGCTGGCAAGCAACAGGAGACATGCAGCAAATTATATATTTAAAAGGAATGACTAAAACAGTGCTTCCAGAAGGCATTACAATACTTAACATGCATACTTTGTTGTATTTTGCTAACATATGACAACTATATATATATATATATATATATGCCTTTAAAGAATGAAATACTTAATTTGAGTTTTTTTGTGTTTGTTTCTCTTAAAAAAAGACCTTCTTTCCTATTTTTCTGGAAGAAAATTCATAAAACAAAAAATAAAATTTTGCATATAGTAATAAATTAAATTCAATGTCAGAATTGTTTCCTACCATTGTCTGTGATAAAGTTATCATATTCGCCACTGAAATGCATGCAAACTCTAAATCTGTAGTGTAAAATAACCATGAAGTTTGTAATTGTCCTGTTGCTGTTGTCTGCTCCACCCCATGTGATCTCAAGTTCGTGTCACCTGGGAAGCATCCGGATCAATGGATTCACACAAAAAGGAGACATCAGTATTGGTGGGATCTTCCCAGTTCATAGTGGAAAGGATTTTGCTGAGATTCCATTCTTTGAACAGCCTGACATCATACAATGTGGAATGTAAGAAATTCAAATGTTATTTTAATTATGATAATCCTTAAGTCCATTCCTAGTAGGATATGAACATTTGCACAGAAATGTATCATGCCTCCTTTCAAATACTGGAATTGCATATTATCTTAGTAACATGCACTGTAATATTTTTTAATACAGTAGCAAATATAGATTTAAAAATATTTTTTGTGACAAAAAATACATTAACTATGTAAGAAAAGATGATTATTAATCTGTACTGAAATGTTACCAGTATTCAGGTAGAACTGTATATTTACTTTCACATAACAAATAAGTAGAAAACATAGTGAGTTCAGGTTAATAAAAACACCAGCACTATATAAAACTCTAGAATGTCATTCACTTGTAATAATATAGCACTAAGGAGAATAACATTCTTTATAATTTTGTGAATTATATAAAAAGTGATAATTAATAATACTGTTATGTATCTAGAGACTATCTTTTGATAGTCTATAGGGTGTACTAAAATGTGTAACAAGTCTACATTAAAAATGATGGCCTTCCAGACTTTAATATCACTATGATATATTTAAAAAATCATTGCCTAGTTCTTGTAATGTGAACTTATAAAGGCATTTTTCCTGCAAACAGGAGCTACAGTTCTGCTGACAGTCGGTGTAAAACATGTCGTTTGTCACCTTTTTAGTATTGCTACAGACAGAGGCATATGAATAGTCATAATTTGCTAGTTTTGATGGCTATGAATGAACAACCCAAGAGGGTGACAAAAGTTCAGGATTGCAAATTAGAACATAAAGGAGCTGCACTGTTTGTTATTATGTGATCCACTATTACAATGAAACCCTACTATTTTTGTCAGACTTCCTACAGAATCCTTAGAGGGCTGCATATCCCACACGTGGACAAGTTTTATGCATTGACTTCATGCTCAACATTTCTGGATGCTGGGAACCCAGATGCATGATTTCTGATGTTGGTCTCGTGTCTAAATGCTTTTCATTCACAAAAATGCACAGAGTGCTAGTATGAATGCAGATCAGTGTAAGGGTCATCATTTATTTCAGATAAACTATCCCCAGCCTTCCATTCCTGTAGACAGTCTCTCTATTCAGATTTGTAAAATAATGAAAACTAACATCTGGGTATTGTTTAATTAGTGCAGTCTGTCCCTAATCTGTCGGTGCCCTTAACCTGAAATATAGGAAATGAGAAATTTCTATAACTGTCTGACTTCCCACCGATGTGGCTGTTAATTTCCTAGAAATCCCCATGAACTTATACATTACTCACCATGACCATCATGCCAGCTACCTTAGTCCAGGGTACTGGTGACTGACAAATTTGACAGTATTCTCAACCTTTAATTAGGAAAACTATGTAAACATTTCCAAGTACTTTTTACTGTAACTTCTTTTCATCACTATCTTATTGAAGTGGCCTCAGTTCAAAGCCTCAGTTAAGCAATAACAAATGGCATTGCACACAACCAGATTGTCTCCTAAAATAAACTGCTCCCCTCCACACATACATGTAACCTCAATTAATTTAATAGTTAGGAGATGAAAACCTTAGTGGTGGTCCAAGGACTAATCAATTGAAAGATTTTGTGTCTATTAATTATTAATCTCATCATACTGATCACAAAAGCAATATCACTATGTATCCAAATGCAGACATAAAATACATTAAAAAAAGAAAGGAACAAACTAGGATATGCTGTTAAGACATACTACACCTGTTGCATCAGTGCAAGGTCAAAAGTATTGTTTTAAAGATAAGACACTGAAGCTGGCAAGATAGTGAATTCCACTAAGCTAGTGTATGAATGTTCATTAAATGATATCTACCTGTCCCCTTCATATGTTGGCAACTACAAGTAGTCTGCTGCAAGCTGAAAGGAGGACACAAGCTGGTGTGCAAGCAACCAGGAGGTCCTCGAGGTAGATGGACTCTGATCAGTTATGCTTGGTGTATTAGTATCATGGTTTTTAGAGCACCCACTAATGTACCACTAACTTGCACTAATTTCAGAAATTAAGATAATGTCTTTGACATAAAAGGAGCATGCAGGTGCATTCCTGACAAAGTCAGTGAAATTCACAAATGCCAGGGTTTCTGTGCTCCAAAATAATGTCCATGTGCTGTACCTGTACAGTCATGTGGGCTGTATGGTCATGCATTTCACAGAGCTTAAATTGTACCTGCATGAACGGAGTGACATTTTGTGATCAGCATGAAGCTGTTTTGAAAACACTTGACTGATTTTTGCTGTTTCGCCTCCATTTCCATCATCTTCAAATGAATATCATAAACACTCTGCCAAGCACAAGGCACTCTCTGCAATCTAGTATGTTCATAAGCCATAGTTTTCAGTATGTAGCATCTCAACTTACTCTGTTACCCACCCCCCACCACACACACATAGACTCTTAAGAGCAATAAGGGTTGCGATCACCAGAGCAGCACAGTATTTATGTTACTACATCTTTTGGGTTTGACTTTTGTTAATTACTTTTAACAGTATCACAGCACTGTGTTGAATGGAACAGGTCCTTACATGTACTCGTGTTCATATCCTGGCTCACTAATTTCCTAGATGCAGGATTTGTGTAAACATGCGGTGCTGCTCACTTCTACTCACTTTATGTACAGCACAGTCTCTGCTGTGGGCAGTATTGTAACATCTCTATGTTTTGGAATATGATTAACTTGTTCTGCTTGTCTATAATTCACTTCAAACTTTATTTCAAACTGTGTGATTTATTTCCATTTTTCCTGAATTGTCCTGAGGTATATTATATTCTTATCTTTAAGAACAGGTGACCTTTGCATTTTTAATGCTTTGATCCACATTGCTTATGGCACAAAGGCAGAGGAAGAGGTGAGTGATTTCTAGCTGCCCAGAAAGAATGGAGTAAGAGGGGATGTATCTTTGAGAACTGCAGTGTGTGCTTTGTTGGCATGGTACAGCAGGATAAATATATAATATAGTGCTAACAACACAGTGTAGAGTGACTGGGTATTTTATATAAGTATGAGCAATTAAAGAAAATCTACTAAGGTGTCGGTGTGAAAATGTAACATAATAACAAAAATATTGCAAAATAATAAAAGATGACCAAGAAGACAAAACTCTGATTTTTTAAAATAAAATCACAGTAAGTGCTTTAGTTTTATACATTGTAAAGAAACCTCTTTATTTATGAGATGAAAGTGCTTACTGTGATCTTAATTTGGTGAACAAATAGCAGAGCTCTGCTTACTTGGACAGGTCTGTTAACTTATAATTTGTTTTTTTGTGGTTTATACACATTCAATAAAAGGGTGTAGCTTCAGGAAATGCTGTATGGAGATACCATATAACACATTATGCTGGTCAGCAGGTCAGTAATGACTGTTAGAGTCATAATGCACCTTGTTTGCAAAGGTTCGGCAGGTCACTGAGTATGCGGTGTAGTATTCCAGGACTAGTGAGGTTATAGAATACATGGGTCTGGAGAAAGTGTTCAATACATAACGTATTCTGATTTAGGGTGTGGGAATCAGTCAATAGTCTTTGTGCAGGAAGAAGCTCATTGTGTTTTCAACACTGCGGGGTGGCTTTAGATTCTGATTGACAATATACTCTTTTGATGTGGAAGACAGCTTCTTGCAGACGGGAATGGTTAACAGGCCTGAGAGGTACAACTCAGTCATATATTGTGTAATAAATGGCAGAAGCCTTGCATCACCAATACCATTTATGACTAGGAAGACAGGCACACATCACTGCCTGCATTTGTGTGAATGCGTCTATATATTAGAGGACATTACAGTGATGCAGTCACTGTGAGAATATACTGCAATTAGAAAGTGGAGCTTATAATTAATTTATTTATTTATTGTTAAAGGGATGAGTATACAGGTTCTTAATGGACAGATTTTAGCCATGTCTCTAGCTATAAGAGCAATAACTGTAACACATATGAACATTTCAGAGTAATGAGTCAACTGGCAAAGCAACATGATTTGGGGAGGTGGAAGAAATAAAAATACCAAGAAAAATGCCACATGAGCAGGTGAACAATGAGGAAACTTTACAAAGATGGCGATTAGAGAGCAGCTTTGTTGCTTTGACCTTGGAAATGAGAGCCAGGAGCTTTAAACATAGAACAAAGCTGCCCATCACCACTGAGATGCATTTTCACTGATTGTTCTGATCAAGGGTTCTGAGAGATGAAGGCTCAGTAATTGGGTCTATATTATATTTTCAAAATTTTCAAAAATCGAACACCATATGGTCGACAACATATGAGCAATGTTTGAAATTTCGAAAATATAATAAAAAAATAAAAATAAAAAAACTATACTTCATTAAAGCGACCCCCACACCCCTGCTACTTAAATATTCCTACTCCGAGATTGCACTGCATTGAAGTAAAGGGAAAATATTCCCTACGGCGATTTCCATGTTACGTGCATGAAGTTTCAATGTTTCGACCAATCGAGTTTGCTCAATATGCGTTCACCGTTTACAATTTTCAATCAAGCAATAGGAACTCCAGTAATCTACCAACGGATGGCACAGTCATCATTGTTTTTCTGGATGGACCTACCACTGAGGATGGGAATCACCATTAGGGTAAGGGGAAGATGTGGGTGAATACCACCCTCTGCTAATGTGCACATTGGAATAGGGAGTTTTGGGTAATACCAAGTTGGTAGGGGTATATTTCTATGCAGATTGGCTTCTGTCTGCATCTTCTATCTGACATTATACCAGCAGCAGTACCCTATAAGAACTGTACATTACCACTGTCTCATGTCATTAAGGGCTTGATTTATTCCATTATTATTGAAGCAAATGTTATTAACCAGGATTCTCCATCCTAAACATTAAGCCTGACAAAATGTGAAGAAGGAAAAGGCCGTTGCCAGACATAAGGGGTTTATCAATGCCAGTGTCTGTGTTATTTTGCAAATATGTTTTAATCTCACTTACATCAATTCTTATGTTAGTGAACCTTATTTTCAAATGTTATCTGGCGTTTCTGCACTGTCATCTGTTTTATTTTTCAAGAATGCTTAACAACCTTCACAAATTTAATTCAATGACCTTTTTTATATGTCATTCATTTTTTCTTGATACCCAGAAAGTAGGAACCAATATTTTCAAACTCTGTAAATTGCTTCCTGTTTAACATCCTCTCCAATAAGAGAGAAATTCAACAATCAAATAAAAAGAAAATAGATAAAAAATCATCTGGATGTATTTATTACTAATGCCTGTTAGAGCAACCACTCTGATCTCTAAAATGAAGCTCCCCAGATACTTATAACCACAAAGTGAAGACAATCTTGTGGCTAGATTTGAAGATAGAAAGAGAGAGAGAGAGATAGAGAGAGAGAGAGAGGAAGAGAGAGAAGTGAAGTATTTCTTTTTACTGTGTTTTATGGACTTCTATTAAGAGAATCTTAGTTTCATTATGATGATACTTAAATGTACTGGTTGTCAGTTTTTAATGCTCTCCAAATAATAGAAGCTTTAGACGTAACCAATTGGATCCTGGGTTAGTATCAAAAAATGTCATCAATGGCACAAAAATATAACCTTTCATTTCCCAAAATATATTTTGAACATCTCTTGTTCCACAACGAGAATGGAACTACAAGTTTTATATTTGCAACAAGGGAATGAAGTTTTAAATAGACAGGAGGCTGGATTCATTAATGCCTACACTAAGTGTACACTAAGTATACATGATTTGTATTCAAGAACATCCGTACCTATTTTTTGTGCTTTCTGGTCACTCTATACTTTGTGGTAACCTTTATGAACCCCCCTTGATATTTAAAGCTGCAAGAAAATCCATAGGAAAACAAATGTAGGAAGAAGGTTTGTGCTGTTTGTTCTCTCAGAAAGATATACACTTAGAGAGTAGGCTTTAATGACTCCCACGGTTGGTCAGGTCACTAATCCTAGAGGAAAAATGTTCATTGTTAGAACATGAAACAAAATGAGTCTGAAACTAGAAATGAGTATAAGTTGGAGAGAACAGCATACCCAGCATATGTAGAGAGTCAGTCATAATCTGTCACACTGCGGGGTAAGAACTGCATGTAATAGATTAGCAGTTCCCCTTAGATATCTCTAATCTGAGCTTGATAACCAAAGAAAATAAAAGAAAATAATGATTCAGGCCATAGCAAAAGTCTAGGAGAATATGGAATCACAAATACACCTTTTAATTAAAGTCAATCTACCTTTGATATCTCTTTTAATGACTTGCCTTTTACTGCTGCATAGATTATTACAACTAAGACTTCCAAAACTAGCCTGAGTGCCTTCAGCAAAATAAGGAAAGAGACCATTCCCTCAGCTTAAGGAGTTTGTCTTCATCTGGTGTAATAAGTGCTTCTTTAACAAACCATTTGGTAGTGTACATGTCTCTGTGCAAATGAATGAACTGCAGTCTCATATTCTTTTATCATTTAAATTATAAACATTAGTTGATAATAGTTCTGTATAGGATATTATTCAGCACAATATTATGAATACTATGTAAACTCCAATGAAACCAGGGGTGATAGCAGGAAGAAAAAAACTTCTCTCCTCCAATAAACTATGTAGGAATTAACAGTTTATTCAAATAAAATGATAAACTCCCAAGTGATGTGTGTAAAAGCCCATAGGATGAACAGTAGCAAATGTGGGGAAAACCATAATACTCAGGTTGTAGCACAACTGTAGTATCCCAACACCCCAGAGTTCCCACCAGCTACAACTGCTGTATTTCCCCTCTAAAGAATCCGAGAGGTATCCTGGGAAATGTTATCACAGGGCAATACATCATTTTATTAGGAACAAAGCAAACTTATCCTAGCTGTGTTAGTATACATAAAAGCAAAACTAAAATTGATAAGTTTACGTTGAAAAATGTGCTTGATAAATACATCTGGCCAACATAAGATATCATCACCTACCATGGTATTTAAAAGCTTGAAAATAATAATTGCATATCAATAAAAGTAAAGAAAATATTTATTTAAATCCAACAGCCAGAAGTAACATGAAGCAACACCAGGCGATCATAAAACCAGCAACAGTTTCAGGAAACAGGCACAGACTAAGGCATAAGTGCTTTCGCAGTATTACAACTGCCTCATCAGATGCATAAAATCTATCTGATTCAATGCCCATTAAAATAACAAAGTGAAAAAAATCACATGACATCCTAGTAAAACTTTTAAAGAGATAACATTTTAAATATATGCAGTACTAATAGTAAACGTATAAAAAAGAGTGAATGTGTATAAAAGGTGGGGGGTTGAAAGGGAGTTTGCTCTTATTTAAAAAGAGGACGTGCTTTCAACATTGGTATCAATGGTACTTTATCATTAAGTTCTGACCCTGTATCTGCTCTTAATCTAATACTTCATTTGCTTTTTAAATACTCTGTTTCATATCTAATATTACCTCCCCTGAGACTTTCCTGCACCATATCTATAACTTGACAGCCAAATACATGCTCTGGGGAAGTGTCTACAACATGTTTAGCTAATGCATTCCTAACCATAGTATTTCTTATATCATTCAGATGTTCTCTTATCCTTTCTTTCAGTCTTCTGTCCATTTTACCTACATAAATTTTACTGCAGGTTTTACACACTGCTAGGTAAACCACATGACTGCTATTACAGCTTGCCTCCACTGAAAATTTATAGACATTTTTCTGGTCTGGGTGAAAAAAATCACCTGCTTGATCTATATAACTGCAAAAACTGCAGTTGTAACAAGGTCTAATATTATTTTTATTTTTATAAGAATCATGTTGTTTCCTGCTATCATACCCCATAAGATACTTGGGGTGACATAGCAGCTGACCTAAATATTTATTTTTCTTATAAACTAGGCTAGGAGATTCACCTGTTACAGCTTTCAACTCTGTACTTGTGGTCATGACACCCCAATGTTTTTTAATAATGTCAACTACAGCTTTAGAGTCCTTAGAATATGTTACTGGTACCCTGCACCTAAGCTCATCTACCTTATTCACACGTGCAGGTGGATCTGAGGAAAAATAAGGTCTTCCTTCATTCCCTCTTCTTTGTATTACTTCAGCTAGCTTATCAGATACTTCCTTGTCATCATACCCCCTTGCTACAAACCTTTCTTCTAGAGCTCTAGATTTTGTCAATAGATGAATTTAATGTTTTACAAAAGGGTTTAACATTTGTACCAAGTAAAAGGGGTGATATTACAGAAGTTATTACTAACTTGAAAATGTTTACATAAAATGCAATGTTAAAACTGAATTTTTATGACAATAATGATTCTTCTAGTAGTGCATTTTCACAATTTAGAAGACCAAGTATGTATATGTCTGTACTACACCCTCTTGTAGAGAAGCATTTGAAAAGTTCTGTGTTAATGATGTTTACAAACACTGTGAAAGTAGGAAAAATAATTTTAGGAATATGTCTTTTAATGAGAGAAGGCCATGTTGAAGTTAATGAGAGATGATAGTATAGTATCTTGCAGATAATGGGGGACCCATAATGTTAATGGACTCTAACTGGTATAAAGATAGGATGAAAGAGATGTTAAATAATGTTAAGTTTTATAGAAAGGTTAGAATGTTTGACATATTAAAGATGGTTGATGCATTGAAAACTGTACTGAGGAATATGTTAAGAAATAAAATGTTGGATCAAGGCTTATTTGACTAATTTTATATGCTAGTATGGGAGATGGAACATGTATTAGGTAGTATGGGAGATGGAACATGTATTAGGTAGTATGGGAGATGGAACATGTATTAGGTAGTATGTGAAACGGAACATGTATTAGGTAGTATGGAAGATGGAACATGTATTAGGTAGTAATATGGGAGGTGGAACATGTATTAGGTAGTATGGGAGATGGAACATGTATTAGGTAGTATGAGAGATGGAACATGTATTAGGTAGTATGGGAGACGGAACATGTATTAGGTATATGGGAGATGGAACATGCATTAGGTAGTATGGAAGATGGAACATGTATTAGGTAGTATGTGAAACGGAACATGTATTACGTAGTATGGGAGATGGAACATGTATTAGGTAGTATGGCAGATGGAACATGTATTAGGTAGTATGTTAGGCAAACATGTAATTTTCTACAGAAGATTCATGGATGACCTGTTTTTCATATGGGAATGCACTACTAAGGAATTGTCAGATTTTTATAATTATATTAATATAAGCACAAGCTTTTTAAAGTTTGTGATGACTTGTTCAGATCAGGAGATTAATTTTCTGGATGTGTTAGTGAAGGTAAAGGAAGATGCGGCAATAGATACTATGACATATAGAAAACCCTGTTACAAAAACACTTACTTGCATCGAAGTAGTATGCACCCACGTTTCACTTTTAATAATGTGGTGAAGGGGCAAGCTATAAGAACATCATGAGTTAATGCTAGTGAAGAGACTTTTAAGAAAGAACTGAGAGATCTAGAAGAAAGGTTTGTAGCAAGGGGATATGATAATCCTGTTTGGAGGACTGAGTGAGGAATGGGTTGGCTCTATACAGTGAGCGAAGTTTGATATGTACCTTTTTAATTGTCTTGGTTATGTTTGTCAAATTTAAGTGCATTGTCAATAGTTATACCTAGCAGTTTGGTGTTAGTTACCAGTTCAATTTTGGTGTTGTCTGAGGAGTAGATAGTGAAAGGGTTGGGCAGCTCAGCTGTTTTGCTATTTGAAAATAACATTAATTTAGTCTTATTTGGATTAAGTATGGGTTGATTTGCCGATAGATATTGTTCTATGTCTGTAACCCAGCCACTGGGGATGCACAAGCCAGTGCATATCTTTGTGCCGGTCCCAAGCCCGGATAAATGGGGAGGGTTGCATCAGGAAGGGCATCCGGCATAACATTTTGCCACGTCACACATGCAGAAAACTGTACAGAAACTCATACCGGATCGGTCGAGGCTCGGGTTAACAATGACCGCCACCAGTACTGTTGGCCAACAGGGTGCTGGCAGAAATTGGGCTACTGTTGGCCGAAGGAGGAGAAGAGGTGGAAGGCATGCCTGAAGGCAGGTAAGGGCTAAGACTGTGATAGTGAGGGTCGGAACTTTGAATGTTCGCAGTATGACTGGTATAGGGAGGGAGCTAGCTGATATGATGAACTGAAGGACGGTTGGTATATTGTGTGTGCAAGAGACCAGATGGAAGGGGAGCAAGGCTAGGTGTATCGGAGGTGGTTTCAAATTGTTTTGTCATGGTGTGGATGGGAGGAGAAATTGCGTAGGCATTATCCTGAAGGAATTGTATGCTAAGAATATTTTGGAGGTGAAAAGAGTGTCGGATAGAGTGATGTTTATGAAGCTCAAAATTGATGGTGTAATGATGAATGTTGTTAGTGCATATGCTCCACAAGTTGGGTGTGTGATAGATGAGAAAGAAAAATTTTGGAGTGAGTTGGATGAAGTGGTGATGACTGTACCCAAGAGTGAGAGACTGGTGATTGGAGCAGATTTCAATGGGCATGTTGGTGAAGGGAACAGAGGGGACGAGGAAGTGATAGGTAGGTATGGTGTTAAGCAAAGGAATGCAGAAGGTCAGATGGTAGTGGATTTTGTGAAAAGGATGGACATGGCTGTGATGAATACATATTTTAACAAGAGGGAGGAGCATAGGGTGACATACAAGAGTGGAGGAAGATGCACACAGGTGGATTATATCTTATGTAGAAGGGCCAATCTGAAGGAGATTGGAGACTGTAAAGTGGTGGCAGGGGAAAGTGTAGTTAGGCAGCATAGGATGGTGGTTTGTAGGATGACATTGGTGATCAAGAAGAGGAGGATGAGTGTGAGGGCAGTACCAAGGATTAAATGGTGGAAATTGAAAAAGGGTAATTGTGAGGTGATGTTCAGGGAAGAGTTAAGACAGACACTGGGTGGCAGTGAGGAGTTACCGAATAGCTGGGTAACTACAGCAGAGCTAGTAAGAGAGATGGCTAGAAGGGTACTTGGTGTGACATCTGGAAAGAGGAAGGAGGACAAGGAGACCTGGTGGTGGAATGAAGAAGTACAGGAGAGTATACAGAGAAAGTGGTTGGCGAAGAAGAAGAAGTGGATTGTCAAAGAGATGAAGAAAGTAGACAAGAGTATAAGAAGATGAGGTGCATGGCAAAGAGAGAGGTGGCAAAGGCTAAGGATAAGGCGTATGAAGAGTTGTATAAAAGGTTGGACACTAAGGAGGGAGAAAAGGACCTGTACCGATTGGCTAGACAGAGGGACCGAGCTAGTAAAGATGTGCAGCAGGTAAGGGTGATAAAGGATAATGAGGGAAGTGTACTCACAAGAGAGGAGAGTGTATTGAGCAGATGAAAAGAGTACTTTGAAGGGTTGATGAATGAAGAGAATGAGAGGGAGAGAAGGTTGGATGATGTGCGGATAGTGAATCATGAAGTGCAGTGGATTAGCAAGGAGGAAGTAAGGATAGCTATGAAGAGGATGAAGAACGGAAAGGCTGTTGGTCCAGATGACATACCTGTGGAAACATGGAGGTGTTTAGATAAAATCACAGTGGAGTTTTTAACTAGATTGTTTAATGAAACCTTGGCAAGTGAGAGGATGCCTGAGGAATGGAGAAAAAGTGTTTTGGTACCGATTTTTAAGAATAAGGGTGATGTGCAGAGCTGTAGTAACTACAGAGGGATTAAACTGATCAGTCACAGCATGAAGTTATGGGAAAGATTAGTGGAAGCTAGGTTAAGAAGGGAGGTGATGATTAGTGATCAGCAGTATGGTTTCATGCCAAGAAAGAGCACTACAGATGTGATGTTTGCTCTGAGAGTGTTGATGGAGAAGTACAGAGAAGGTCAGAAGGAGTTGCATTGTGTCTTTGTGGATTTAGAGAAAGCATATGACAGGGTGCCTAGAGAGGAGTTGTGGTATTGTATGAGGAAGTCGGAGTGTCAGAGAAGTATGTAAGAGTGGTACAGGATATGTACGAGGGTAGTGTGACAGCGGTGAGGTCTGCGGTGGGAGTGACAGATGCGTTTAAGGTGGAGGTGGGATTACATCAAGGATCAGCTCTGAGCCCTTTCTTATTTGTAATGGTGATGGACAGTTTGACAGACGAGATCAGACAGGAGTCCCCGTGGACTATGATGTTTGCAGATGACATTGTGATCTGTAGTGAGAGTAGGGAACAGGTGGAGGAGACCCTGGAGAGGTGGAGATATGCTCTAGAGAGAAGAGGAATGAAGGTCAGCAGGACTAAGACAGAATATATGTGTGTGAATGAGAGGAAGGATAGAGGAATGGTGAGGATGCAGGGAGTAGAGGTGGTGAAGGTGAATGAGTTTAAGTACTTTGGATCAACAGTTCAGAGTAATGGTGAGTGTGGAAGAGAGGTGAAGAAGAGAGTACAGGCAGGATGGAGTGGGTGGAGAAAAGTGTCAGGAGTAATTTGTGACAGATGAGTACCAGTAAGAGTGAAAGGGAAGGTCTACAAGAGGGTAGTGACCAGCTATGTTATACGAAGAAAAAAGACCTTAGGTGTCATCCACAGCTTCAGGCTTCAGACTGTTAAGACACAATTTATTAATCGCTTATGAAGTGTAGCTGACAGGATGTGAACTTCACTAGAATATGATGAACTGAAAATAGTTAAGTATCCAAGTAGTTGTCATCCACAGCTTCAAACTTCAGGCTGTTAAATCTCAATTTATTGAAAGCTTAAAAAGTGAAGCTGACAAAATGCAAGCTTCACTAAAATACTGAAATGATTAGCCTAATAATTAACATACACAACTTCACGCTTCAAGTTGTTAAAGCACAGTTAATAAAGCTGACAAAAACATATACTTCACTGGAGTGTAAAAAGCTGAAGGAATTGTCCAAACGATTGAAGCTGACAGGATGTAAACTTCACTAGAATATGATGAACTGAAAATAGTTAAGTATCCAAGCAGTTGTCATCCACAGCTTCAAACTTCAGGCTGTTAAAACTCAATTTATTGAAAGCTTAAAAAGTGAAGCTGACAAAATGCAAACTTCACTGAAATGCTGAAATAATTAGCCTAGTAATTAACATCCACAACTTCAGGCTTCAAGTTGTTAAAGCACAGTTAATAGATGCTTTGTAAGCAAAGCTGACAAAAACATATACTTCACTGGAGTGTAAAAAGCTGATGAAATTGTCCAGACGATAAGCGCTTTCGGCAGATGCCTTCTTCAGATCATATAAAAGTGTGGTTAGCTCTTCCTGTTTATAAAGGAAACACAATCAAGAGCTGGTAGCTAATTGTCTTTAGTGTTCTTAAAGACACAGGACAAAAATAAATGTTCAAAGTGGAGATTTGTCTCCTGTAATGTAGTTCAATGTTAAAAATGCTAGAATCATGTATTAATGTTTGATAGGTTTCTTCTAGATTTTAGAACAGGTCTGAGAGGTACTATTGTATTGAGACCTGGGGGTCGATTGGCTCTAAAATTATTAATCCAAAAGATCTCTCTCAACTCTGTCCTGTTATGGACATCTCCTTCCCTGATGTTTTGGGTGACCACTTCCACAGCTTTAAACAAGAAATTATGCATATAATGGACCAATACATGTGCTGCTAAGGCATTATGTGGAACTTTCTGATCAATGTCTCTGACATGTCGTAAAATATGATCCTTTAGTCGTTGGTCAGTCTTACCAAGATAAAAAGCTTGGCACTTGCGACAAGTAGCCAAGTAGATAATGTGGCTAGTAGTACAATCAGCATAAACATCAAAATGAAAGTTACGTCCAGATACTGGATGGAAGAAAGTATTACTAGTATCTAAGTAAGGACAAGCTTTGCATCTGCTGCATTTAAAAGTACCTTTGTGGTCTGATAGTGGACCACCACGTTTAAAGCCATCTTTATGGCATAGTAATCTCTTGATATTCTTTTTATTCTTATAGAGAAACCTGGGTCTCTCTCCAACGATGTTCTTTATTTTGTCATCCGCTGTCAGAATTGGCCAAAATTTCCTGATCACTTCACAGACCTGTCGATTGTCTGAACTGTAAGTAAGCATACATCTAAGTTGTTGAGGTGTTGTGTCATTAGACCATCTTCGTGAAGCTTGTTCAGACCTCTCTGAGTAATAAGGTTGACCTCTTTGCTTTCTATAGGCTTGCACCTGTGAAATTGGTGGAAAATTATTTTCCTGGTAAACCCTATCCTTCAGATATCTACGTAGATTGGATTGCTCTTCCAAGAATTCCTCCTCATCAGTACATAGTCTTGAGATTCTTAAGATTTGGTTGTCAAAGATGTTATCAAAAATATGTCTTGGATGCATGCTCTGCCTGTGTAAGAAATGATTTTGCCAGGTCTCTTTCCTATGTACCCCAGTAGAGAGACCTTGAACTGGATGTAAAGGTATCTTAACATCCAATAAATCTATGACTGAGGATGAGTGTTTCGTTTTGAACTCAAGGAAGTCAGTGCTGTTGTTAATAAAGCTGACAAAAAGATCCAATTGGTCAATACCTCCATTCCATAAACAAAAAACATCATCCACAAATCGCCCATAATAGACAAGTTCATTCTTCCAGATATTTCCATCACTGAAGATTGTTTTAAATTCCCACTCAACCAAGACCAAGTTTGAATAACTGTTGGCACATGGAGTTCCCATGGCCACACCCCAGGTTTGCAAATAAAAGGTATCTCCATACATAAAGATGTTATTCTCAAGGACTAATTCCAGCAGAGAACAAAGAGGTTCCATTGTTAAGTTATGTCTAATCAAAAAATTATGTAAGGCCCTCAGGCCATACTCATGGTGGATCATAGTAAAGAGACTGGTTATGTCCATAGTTACAAGTAGAAGGTTATGAAAACCATCCAGAGACTTAACAGTGGAAAACAAGTCTTTCAAGAAGCTGCCTGTATCCTTTAAGACAGTGGTAGCATAAGGCAAAGATTTCTTGAGTTCATTTTCAACATACATAGATATGGATTCAGTGATCCATCCTCTCCCAGAGACAATGGGACGTAAGGGAGGGTCCAAAAGACTTTTATGTATCTTAGGTAATCCACCAGTGCTGGGAAACATAGGATGAGGTGTTTCAAAAAATTCATATAAATCTTGACTGATCCTTCTTTCCATCAATAGATCATAGATGCTCCCTCTGATACGTTTAATTCTCTGATTTACTTCTTTCTTACTCAGTTTACGATAAGTCATGTTATCATCCAACATCAGTAAAACTTTATTACGATACCAGTCTGCATCCATCACTACTATGCAGCCACCTTTATCTGCTGGTTTGATCACCAAGCTATCTGTCCTTCTCAACTGTTGGAGAGCCTCTTTTTCTTTCCTGTTCAAATTATAGAAGCAATTCTTAACTTTATCTGTTGTACCTCTCACCTTATTTATCTCATCCTCACACAATTTCATAAAAAGTTCTACTTGAGGAGGATTAACTGGGGTAAATAAACTCAATTTCTTATAGGTCTGCTGTTCTTTCATAGAACCTTCTCCAAAAATACATTTCAGGGACACGTTCCTGCAGAACAACCTAACATCCATCATGAATTCATTTACATCAGAAGAAACAGCTGGAATAAAACTCAGCCCCTTATTTAACAGGCTGATAACATCAGGATCCAGTGTGATCTTGGATAAGTTAACTACTAAGTCATTACCCCCAGTATTTAGTCCACAAACTTCTTCCATTTGAATTCTTGACTCTGCGTCCTCTGTGGCCTGTACAAATTCACCCTCACAAAAACCGGCAGCGGCCAGTTTACTGGTAGGTGCGTCGTCGCTTCTTTGGGTCTAGTAGTACAATTAATGGTGGTGGTGTTGGAATTACTACCATCATTGATATCGTTAGCACCAGTACCTTCCAGATCCCTGGTGACAATATTAGTGCTGACAGTAGGAACCTCCTCTCCTGTAGATAAAGTCGAAGAGGGAAGAGAAGTGGATGAGGTAGTAGTTGTTCGAGAAGGATGCAAAGTGTTAGCAGTCTCTTTTACAGCCAAACCTTGTATGGCTTTCCTTTGTTTGGTAGTTGAAAAATGGGGACGTCCTCGAGTGGTATTGTCCTCTCTAGGCCATTCAAAGGTATGACCGTTAGTGAAATCCCTATGATCTCGATTCAGTTTACCCATTTTTTGTAGATTAAGCTTATTGTCATAAGTGTTTAAGTTCACTTGTAACTGTTCAATCTGGCATAAATGCTGGTCCTGTAAATCACAATGTTCCAGTTCTTTTGTTTCTTAGATATAAAAGAGGAAATTTGTTCTTCTTCAGATTTAAAAAAATCGATGAGCAGCCTCATGTATTTTTGGCTAGTTTCCAAATTGATCCTTTGCCATTGGGCTAACAGCTCCGGATAGATGTTTCCATAAGAGGGAAGGCATTTAACTCTCATTCTTCTTGGCACTATCTGATGAAATAGGCAAGCTTCCAAATGGAAGTGTTGCCAGTGAAGCCTTTTAAGGTGATAAGCAGCATTTTCTACTTCACGAAGCGTGTCAGAAAAACTAGCATCTACTGCAAGGTTTGTAGTATTAGGTGCTAAACACTCACTACTAAAATTAATAGTTAAAAGTGGATTCGCAATGTCTCTAGAAAAACCAGGAAAATTGCATGATTTTGCTTTCACTGCTGCTCCTGTTTGCCCTTCTGCCATGTGTAGAGTGGGAGAAACAAACAACAAAACAGGAAATAAATTCTCCTCACCACTACTAAAGACACTGAGGGTAGGCAAATAAACAAAGAAAAAAGACCTTAGGTGTCGTCCACAGCTTCAGGCTTCAGACTGTTAAGACACAATTTATTAATCGCTTAAGAAGTGAAGCTGACAGGATGTAAACTTCACTAGAATATGATGAACTGAAAATAGTTAAGTATCCAAGCAGTTGTCATCCACAGCTTCAAACTTCAGGCTGTTAAAACTCAATTTATTGAAAGCTTAAAAAGTGAAGCTGACAAAATGCAAACTTCACTAAAATACTGAAATGATTAGCCTAATAATTAACATCCACAACTTCTGGCTTCAAGTTGTTAAAGCACAGTTAATAAAGCTGACAAAAACATATACTTCACTGGAGTGTAAAAAGCTGAAGGAAATGTCCAAACGATTGAAGCTGACAGGATGTAACCTTCATTAGAATATGATGAACTAAAAATAGTTGAGTATCCAAGCAGTTGTCATCCACAGCTTCAAACTTCAGGCTGTTAAAACTGAATTTATTGAAAGCTTAAAAAGTGAAGCTGACAAAATGCAAACTTCACTGAAATGCTGAAATAATTAGCCTGGTAAGGACAGGATTAGGAATAAGTATATTAGGGGGTCAGCCCAGGTTGGAAGGTTTGGAGACAAAGCCAGAGAGGCAAGATTACATTGGTTTGGACATTTGCTGAGGAGGGATGCAGAGTATATTGGGAAAAAGATGCTAAGGATGAAGCTGCCAGGTAACAGGAAAAGAGGAAGGCCTAAGATAAGGTTTATGGATGTGGTTAGAGAGGATATGCAGGTGGTTGGTGTGACAGAGCAAGATGCAGAGGACAGGAGGAAATGGAAACAGCTGATCTGCTGTGGCAACCCCTAACAGGAGCAGCCAAAAGAAGAAGAAGAAGAAAATTGTTCTATGTCTGTAAAAGATTTTTGAGTTATCCATAAGAGCTAGGGAAATGAGGAGGCTGCACAGATGAGTGTTGAGTCATCTGCATATTGTATAATAGTTGCTGAATTGGTGGCCATACTGAAATTATTAGTAAAAATGGTAAAGAGAAGTGGTCCAAGAATTGAGCCTAGTGGTACACCCACTGAGACTGGGAGAAGTGATGAGATTTCATTTTATCACCTGACTGCTTGTTGTCATTCAGACAAGTAGCTATGGAACTATGAAATGGCTGGTAGGGAGAGGTTAAGAGAGGCTAGTACACTGAATCATTTTTAATGGGAGACTGCGTCAAAAGCCTTTGACATGTCAAGGAAGACAGAAGCTACAATATGACCCTTATTTCTGAACTGGTTGACTGTGTCTGTGAAACTTATATGACCGGTAGTATTCCTTTCTTGGTTTGTGACTTACTGTGGAGATGATTGGTAAGATAAGTTTTATTTGAATTTATATTGTATTTGTTATCACTATTTTTCACTGTTTGTAGGTAGGAAGGGACTGCTTGTTAGCAAGATTTACTTTGATTTATATTTTGTTGTTTTACCTTTAATTTCATGTTGGTTGTTAGAAAGGGATAGGTTTTAGACAGACAAGCTCTAGCCACCCCAAGGGGCCTAGACAGCTATAAATTTACATAGACTGCAGAGAGGAAAATCCTGAGTATATCTGAACAATCCCATCTTGGTTTGTGATTTATTTATCTTTATTGTCAAAAAGAAGTGCTACTGCGAGTGATAGTGAGGAAATACAACTTTTGTCTGGCTTATAGAACTTGTATTGTCAGAACAACTTATTGTACTTTATTTAGTTGTATATTGCTGGGGTGATGCTTTTGTCATAGATGTTGATTTAAGTTCTCTTTGAATTCTCTGGTCACTGATTTTGATCTTTTTTTTTTGGTAATACTGTATTCATTTGAAGCTGAATATGGATTCCTTAAATGAGTATGCAATTAACAATTTGCTAATGCACAAATATCTTGTACAGTGTCATAAGTGCTATGCATATTTAAATGTAACAGCTGATAACACTGGTGATCTGTGTACTTCGTGTCAAAAGCTGGATGATTTGCTTACCATTGTTAGAAGTAAATCTAGACTTGATGATGATTGCACTTGTGCAATTGGCATGGCTTGGAGAACTGTTGTTTCATATATTAATGACTGGACTGATGAACTAAATAATGTTAGGCGTAGAAAAAATATAACACATTCAGGAAATGATGCATCTATTTTCTGCAAAGATCATTCAAACCCTATGAAGCAAGACAATGCCGCTGACAACTCTGGAATTCTGGATGCAAGTATTCAGCAATCTGAGGATCCAGTTTGTTTAGAAGGAAACAAAAAAAGAAAGAAAGGAAGAAGTTCACAACAAATAAAAGGAAAGAAAAAGAACTTGATTAATGACTTTAAAGGAAAGAGAATACATAGTGAAAAGGACACTGCTTTGTTATGTAACACGCAAGTTACAGGAAATTATGATATTTTTCTATCAGAATACCTTCAGCCTACAGAAAAGGGGATCATCTTTCCAGTGGAGAAGGTAGAAAAAAGAGGCAAGGGGCAGGTGAAAAGGAAGAAATCAAAATTAAACATGGAAGGACTGAAGAACATTACTGTAAGAAAAAAAGAGGAGAAAGGCAGATATTGACTACATGACTCAAGCTGTGGATTTACAACACCAGCTGGATAAGAATTTAATACACAATGAAAACAGTGGGATTAATAAGACTAATGGTGATGAACATCTCTCTTCCTTAACAACTGATAAAGCAAATATTACTGTATTAGAAGCTGAAGATTATTCAGAGCTGGCCAGCAAATATATTCTTGTGATTAGAGATTCAGTTATTTGAGGAAATGATATGTATATTTGCAGAGATGATAATGAAAATTGAATGAACTGACAGCCCTCTTAGATAGTATTGCTTGTACTGGTGTTAGGATGTATTTTTCACAAATCACCTATAGAAAGGTTAGTCAGGTCACTGTGAATGAAAAGATTTTTTGGGTAAATACCTACATGGAAAAAATGTCCTGTTTTAAAAAATGGAAATGTGTAGAGCATCTAAGCCTTGTTTTGGGCACACGTGTTCAGACAGGATGGTGTGCATTTGTCAAGATCAGGGAAGAGAATTTTTGCAGCAGATATTTTGCAATATTTGACAAACACTAGGCAGGATTTTTGCCATGCTGAAAATTTAACAGTCCACAGATAGCAACATTTGCTGCATCTCTGATGGTTATTAATGCTAGGAGCATTAATAATAACGTTTTTTTATTGGAAAATTTGCTACGTTCCAACAAGATTGATATTGTTATTCCTTGTGAAACATGGTTAACGAACAATGACTGGAATCTAGTTCTGCTAGGCTATAAATGTTTTACTGTAACAGACATTCTAATAAAAAATCAGGTGGAGGTGTTATGATAGGGATTAAAGATAGCTATGAGACCTGTGATTATTACATGTTCACTGACAACACCAACACTATAGACTGTGTAACTGTGACAATAAAGGCAACCCTGGAGCATATAACAATTGTTGGAGTGTATAGACCACTAAAGTCAAGTGTAGATGACTTAAAGGAATTCACACATTTCTTGCATGAAACACAGGAGGGAAGAATACTATTAACTGGGGACTTAAATTTACCAGAAACAGGCAAGAATAATATTGATTCTACATTAGTAAGGAAATTATTCACAGCGTATATTCAAGAACAATTGCTTCAGATTGTAAAAAAAAAACCTACCAGGGGACAGAACATACTAGACATTGTTTGTGTTCCCAAAGAAATTACTGTAACTTCAAGTCAAGTTTCACCACCATTGATGTGCAGCAATGATGGAGTTAACAATGATTAATTTGTTGCTAGATAACTCTGCAAAACTGAAATCTAAGCCAATGCACAGAAGGTTAATTACAGATTATATGGAAGCAAAACTGTCACTATGTAAAACTAACTGGAGTGAGGTGTTCAGTGTAAAAACTGCAGATGGAATGTGGAAAGTTTTGAAAGAGAAATTGTTTGAGTGCAAAAAATTAAAAAAAAAAAGTTTAACATCAGGCTCTGGGCATACAACACCAGGCGGATATATTTCCATAAGAACAAGATATCTGATTAAGGCGAGAGACAAAAAATATAAGAAATATAAGTGAGGTCGAACTGCAACTTTGAAAAGTGAAATAAACAAGCTGAAGAAACATTAAGCATAGTGTGAGACAATATCAAGAAAAATTTGAAGAAAATGTATATAAAGATATTGAGCATAATAGGAAACCTTATTATAGATACATAAGATGTGGAAGGAGTAAAGACAAACAGATTGATAAATTGTCTGCAGATTCTAAAATTTATTCTCAGGCACAACGGATTATAGATATATTTACAAAATCTTATGCAAGATAGTTTGGCTCCACAAAAGGGGTGGTAAGTTGTCCTAGTGACATCCAGGTAACCCCAGATACTGGAAACAAATGATATTATATTGAAAAAGAAGTGCACAAACTGGATCCAAACAAAGCACAGGAAGGAGATGGAATTAGTAAGAATGACCTGAGAACACTTCAACAAGAACTTACAGTACCATTATATCTATTATTCACTAGGTCAAACTTAGAAACAACGAACACCAAAACCAAGTAAAAATATATGAAGAGGATCACCAAAGGAACACTGCAGCACTAAATCCAGAAAATTTATTGAAAAAAGTTAAGCTCTTTCATCAAAATCACAAGACTTCATCAGAACAAGAACAAACAGAAAACACCATATTTAAATACCCTAACCCTTACAGCCATTGGTTGACAAAGCAAACATCATTTCCTGTAAAATAATTAAGCAGTTTTAAAAGACAGTAACACATAATTACAGTAACTGCCCACTACAACACACCAATTGCCACCTACCAACCACATAGACATTAATGTATTGTGTATTGAAGTATGATTTAAAACACAGATCTTGAATAAAATCACATAAAAAAGCTGATTTTAGTTTTAATACAGAACTAATGGATAACTTGTCATTGAGCCCAGGTGGTTGCCATGCATTTAATTTAATCTGCCACTTGAGCTCTAAATATTCAAGGAAGTCATCATCGGGCCCCCCTCATGGACCCAGGTTTACTTCTTCAAGTACAAAAAATTTCAAATAATGTGTTGGATGTACCTTATATGCTTAAATAAAGCATTGGTTTCTTTGTGTTTTAGTATATCATAGTTGTGTTGATATATCCTTTGTCTGAGGGCTCTGATTGTCTTCCCCACATAGTACCCCTCACATACCATACAGGTTGCAATATATACCACTCCCTTGGTGTAACAGTAACACTTCTTAATAGTAGTAATTTTACCATAGTTCCTGACTCTAATAGAATCAGTGTCCAGTATATATAAGGGCATTGTCCACACCTCCCACATTTAAAAGTTCCACCAAGACCTGCCTTTAACTTTTTCCTCTCCACCAGGCCTTTCAAGGAGGTGCCCTTTTTGTAAACCACAAGAGGTTTTTTCCCCAAACCTTTTGTTGATCTAGTCATCCAAACAAAAAAATGGTCCAAAAATCATAAATGATGCTTCTAATGTTAAAAAAATCCCTGGTGAAGGGCAGGACACATGCCCTAGTAAAACTGCCAGTTTTTACCGAACCAGAGGTTCTAGTCAAACCTTCAGGCTTCTCCAAGAGTGCAGAATAAATACCCCCAGCTCTTTTTGATTTGACTTCTTTAGCTATGTCATTGACGAAGTTAAAGGGATAACCTCTTTTCTGCAACATACCCATTAGGACATCACATTCTTTAATAAAATTGTCCTGGTCAGACATCATTCTGGCCAATCTCACATATTGACCCTTGACAAGGGATTCTTTCTGATGCAGAGGGTGGCTACTCTCAAAATGCAGCAAAGAGTTAGAATAGGTAGGTTTTCTATAAAGGTGCAAAGTAAACCTACCCTTAAAGTGATCTTTCTTAATAGTAACATCCAGATAATTCAAGGTGTCAAGGTCCTTGGTCATGGTAAATTTCAAAAAGTTGGCAGTATTGTTGATGTAAATGAAGAGCCTACTCAGGTCATCTTCACTTCCATGCCAAAATAAGACCATATTATCCAGGTACTGTCCATATAGTAACCGCATGTCCTTGAATTCAGAGTTCATTACATAGAGGTCTTCCACACTGTGCTAATACAATGTTAGCAAATGACGGTGCGCAACATGCGCCCATTGCCACCCCCTGCACCTGCTTGAATAAATGCCCTTCAAAAGTGATAAAATTGTTGTCCAGAACCATTTCCATACAGGACCTGATAGTAAGGATAGTGTCATGGTTCAATGTACTGTTTAAACGTAAATAGTCATAGAACCATTCTAGTCCAACATCATGGGGTATTACTGAGAAGAGGTCACAGATGTCAATGGTGACCATGATCAAGTCCTCGTGGTACATACTCTTCTTGACTTTAGACAGAAAGTCCCAGGAGTCCTTGATCACCAGGTCTCTGTTATTGAGGGTGTGCTTAACAGTGTTGTCAATATATTTAGCCAAACTGAAGGTTTTAGAAGCTTTTGCATCGACAATCGGTTGTAAGGCAGGGTCAGAGATACTCTTATGTATTTTAGGGATTCCAAAAATGGTAGGAATCCTAGGATGCTTAGTATCCAAGATTCTAGAAGTTTCTACAGTAATTTGCTCATTGAGTAAAAGTTGTTCAATGTCTAAATCTATACTCCTGTAGGATATATTCAACTTGTTTTTGGAAACCTCTGTGTATGTGTCACTATACAATAAGTCAGTAATTTTGCTATTGTAATCACACACATACATGATAACAATACCTCCCCTCTTATCCGGTTTCATAATCCTGATTTCATCATTCTCCAAAATATTATGGAGCAGTACAGTTTCTTGCCTAGTGAAATTATTGGTCCCATTATTGTCAAGAAGGTTTTTGTTATTGTTTTTGGCAACCACTTTTCTGAATTCATTTTCACATAGGGTCTCATACATTTGTACTGTTGGGTGCATAGGGGGAATGAAAGTACTTGGTCTATTTAATCGGCCTAGATTTCCCTGCAACATGCATTGTCCAGCCCCCTTTTCCTAGTGAATAATTTAAACTCCAAAATAGTATTGACTATGTCACTACCAGTTGTTGGCACAAAGCTGAACCCTTTTGAGAACAATTCTGCCCAATCAGTACTCACAGTTGTCCTACTATAATTGTAAATGCTGAAATCATGCTCAAGATTCTTCACAATGCTACATTCATACATCCCATCCTTCTCATTGGTATCATTCATCACAACCAATACTGTTGTTGTTGTCGCCCCCTCCTCCATTGATTCTGATAATTCACTTGTCTATATCCTCCATTCCCTTGTCTCCCCCCGCCGATTCATCAATCGCTGGGATCTCCTCAGAGGCAGTGGTTCTAAAGGGGCATTGTCATCCACTGAATCTACCACATTATCATCTTCATTAATTACATTAACCTCTTCACATCTTTCAGCCCACCTAGCTTGTTGGCCCAGGGGTGGGTCAGGGTATGCGTTCCCCTCATCATAATCAGTTTTATCCCTGAACAGTTTTCTTTCTTTCCTTTTTTGCAATTGCACCGAGTCATTATCAACACTTTTAAATAAATTGTTAAATTCAACCAACCTGTGTTCAAATAATAAATCATGCTTAATTTCAGTATCAAGTTGGTTAATGTCCTTTAAAATAGCAGCCATTTTCTTATTGTTATCAGTAATAAAAATGTTTAACAACTCACAACCTTGCTTATTGAAAATGTTCTTTAAGTCCCAGTGTAACTGTGAGTTAATGGAATCAGTGTCCAATATATAAGGGTATTGTCCACACCTCCCACATTTAAAAGTTCCACCAAGGCCTGCCTTTAACTTTCCATTAGAGTCAGGAATTATGGTAAAATTACTACTATTAAGAAGTGTTACTGTTACACCAAGAGAGTGGTATATATTGCAACCTGTATGGTATGTGAGGGGTACTATGTGGGGAAGACAATCAGAGCCCTCAGACAAAGAATATATCAACACAACTATGATATACTAAAAAAACAAAGAAACCAATGCTTTATTTAAGCATATAAAGGTACATCCGACACATTATTTTAAATTTTTTATACTTGAACAAGTAGACCTGGGTCCACGAGGGGGGCCCGATGATGACTTTCTTGAATATTTAGAGCTCAAGTGGTAGATTAAACTAAATGCATGGCAACCACCTGGGCTCAATGACAAGTTATCCATTAGTTCTGTATTAAAACTAAAATTAGCTTTTTTATGTGATTTTATTCAAGATCTGTGTTTTAAATCATACTTCAATTCACAATACATTAATGTCTATGTGGTTGGTAGGTGGCAACTGGTGTGTTGTAGTGGGCAGTTACTGTAATTATGTGTTACTGTCTTTTTAAACTGCTTAATTATTTTACAGGAAATGATGTTTGCTTTGTCAACCAATGGCTGTAAGGATTAGGATATTTAAATATGGAATTTTCTGTTTGTTCTTGCTCTGATGAAGTCTTGTGATTTTGACGAAAGCGCTTAACTTTTTTCAATAAATTTTCTGGATTTAGTGCTGTAGTGTTCCTTTGGTTATCCTCTTCATATATTTTTACTTATTATTCACTAGGTCATATAAATATGGGGAGATTCCTCAAGATTGGAGACATGCACTTATTAAACCTGTTTTTAAGGGAAAGGGGTGTAGGACAAACCCAGAGTCATATAGACCCTTAAGTCTACTTTCATGTTGTGGAAAAATAATATAGAAGGTAATGTTGGATAAGTTATTGTCAGAATGGGATAGGTTGGGACTTGAAACCATATATCAGCATGCATATGTTGAAAACAAACCTATTACCACCTGAAACATGATGTTATATAACAATATAATAACAGCTATGAATGAAAAAATGTGCTGTGATGTAATTTATATAGATTTAGCTTCAGCATTTGACAGGGCCATACACATAACACTGATCAGTAAATTAATACAACTAGGTATTGATGTACTCTTGATAAGATGGATAGCTGCATGGCTTACAAATAGGACATGGCAGGTATCATACAGCAACTGGACAGGCAAAATCCTTGGTTACAGTCAGTGTGTCCCACAGGGCTCTGTCCTAGGTCCTTACTTGTCTAGAGTGTATCTTTCAGACCTAACATTTCATCTGAGGTGTTCTACAGTCTATATGCGGACAACCTGAAATTGGGTAAACTGATTACATGTGTTAAAGATAAGGTATGTCTGCAAAATAACTTGACTAAATTGACCATTTGGGCACAGGAGAATAATATGCTGATAAATGCATAAAAAACTAAGCATATGAGATTTGGTAGGCGTAAAGAGAAAGGTGAATATTTAATACAGCACACAGTGATTGAAACTATAGACTCATTTAAGGACCTCGGTATATGGGTAGATGTAGATTCAGCTATTAGTTTTGCTAATCCTACCAACCAATTGGTTAATGATAGTTATAGAACTATAGGCTGTATAAAAAGATTTATAAAGTCTAGGAAATCAAAAATAATGAAGTCATTGTTTGTTAGTTACATTAGACCCAAACTTGAGTATGGGATAACAATATGGAAACCCTATAAGAAAACAAGCATGAGTAAACTGGAAAGAGTACAATGGAAATATACCAAGGGTATCCATGGATGTGAAAATTTAAGTTATTATGAATGACTAAAATATCTGAACTTGTACAGTGTCTCTTACAGCTATCTAAGAGGAGATCTTATTCAGGTATGCATGGAGTGACAACTACCTTTGATAATGTTTGGGTTAACAAAAAGTACTAGAGAATCATCAGACGACCTATGTAGAAGATTTTATAGGAATGCAAAGTGTACTAATTGGTTCTCTGACAGAGAAGCTGATGCTTGGAACAGACTACCAAATTACATTAAGGCAAGTACTAGTTTAGATATTTTTAAGAACAGCCTGGATACTTATGATGGGAACAAGTGATTTGGTATATTGGCAAGCTAGAAGGGCTTTAATGCATGTGCTTAAAATATTTGTATGTATGTATGTATGCATGTAGGTCTAAAATCATGCTGGTAATTAGATAGATTATTGTTTAGTAGCTATGGCAGTAGTTGCAAATGTATGCATTTCTCAAGTATTTTGGCCAGGGGTGGGAGTATTGTGATAGGTCTGTATTTAGATAATTGAGTGGAAGTTTCACCTTTGTGTAGTAGGACAATGTATGAGATTTTCCAAAGTTTGGAGATGTATTGTTCAGAGATGGAATGTTTTATTAATAGGGGACAGGGTATGCTATGGCATCAGCTGCTATTTTAAGAAATTCATTGGGGAGAAGGTCAGCTGCAAGTGATGATGGTTTTAGTTTGTTAAGAAGTTTTTTATGTAGTTGGTTTGGATTGGTCTAATAGAAAAAGTGCTGAGGTGGAGGGAATAATTAAATGGGTGTTGTCATTATTTAGTAGGGATTGTACTGACTTTGTGAAGTGTAAGTTAAATTGGGTGGCTATATTTTCAGTTGTGTTTGAAGAGGAGGGGTTTGAGGCAGTGTGTTAGGGTTTAAGGGTTGTGTTATGGTGTTCCAGAATTTTTAGGGGTTGTTATTATGTTTTGTATAGTAAGTTTTTGTCATTTTTATTTGTTTTTTGACTGAGTTTCTTAGCTGACAATAATTTAGTAGGGAGGATTGTTTTTTGGCTGTTTGGTATTGAGACCAGGCTCTGTCTCTCTGTTTTATGAGCAGCTTTATCTCTTTAATTAGCCATGGGATTGGTTTTGACTTTACACAAATTTTTCTAAGGGGAGCTAGATTGTTGAGGATGTCAAGGAATGTATTATTGAAGTAGTGGACTGCATTGTCTAGCAGGAGATATTTTAGGGGGACCGGTCACATTGCTTAAGGATGGAGTTAAAGATTTCTGTGGAAATTATTTTTGTTGCGGATGTGTTTGTATATTATGTTTTTGGTATGGTAGGCTCAATGCCTAATTAGATAGGTGGTCATATGGTCACTGAAGGTGTCCCTGGGAGATAGCTGGAGTGTTGGCATAGCAAGGGTCTATTTGTTAGGGTTCAGTCTAGAATGGATTGTTTATTGCTGTGTTTGTCAAGTCCAGTAAGTAGGAAATCAGATTAATTGAGAGATGCCAAAGAGATTTATGTGGTTGGTTGGGTTTTCAGAGGTACAGGTTGACCAACTGAGGTTGAAATCACCTAAGATAATCATTTCTTGTTTAAAAGTGGAGGCTATCCAACTAAGAAAGTTTTCTATTGTTGTAGTATTACCGGGGGATATAAACTGCAATGATGATGATGATGCTTTTGGTAGTGTTTAGTTGGAGTTGGGGAGGCTTGTATCTCTATGTTAAGGTGTATGTCGCCATCTATTTTAAGTAGGGATAAGTTACATTGGAATAAGTGCGAGACTTTACATGGTAGTTTTGAACATTTTTGTATTCTGTGTGGGTTTTTTGCATGTGGATATATTTAAGTGAAAAAAATTCTGTAAAATAGTTGTTATAAAGGAGTGGTGATATTGCAGTATATGTGGTTATGGTGTTTGTTGGAGAGGTGGTGACTAGTGTGGGAGAGTAAATTTGTGATACTTGCTTATCATGGAAGGTGGTAAGTAGGTTGTTGTTAGAAGGGTAAGTATTAATATGTGTTTTGATACCATGTTAGCTGTAGTGTGGTTGGAGAGGAGATAGAATATGTCTGGGCTTGGGGTTGTATAGAGGGTAGGGATTAAGTTTAGTAATTGAAGGCTATTAGTTTAATACTGGGTTATAATGGGGTTGAGTTGGTATGATTGCTTGTTTGAATATCTGAAGTCAAGCTATTGGCTAGGTGGATGGGGATGTATCTAGCCATTATGAATAAGTGTCGGTGTTGTCTGGGTAGGTTGGATTTGGGGATAGGGTAGGGGAGCAGAGTGAGCCCAAGTGTAGCGAGGGTGAATGAAGCAGGAAGACCCAAGGCTGTGAAAGAAACCCCAATAAAAATAATCGGTTTTAAGTAAAATAATTATTTTCCTATATCAATATCATTGCACACATTTTTTTTCACTTATATACACGAGTGGAAAAAATTAAGCTGTGAATTTGGCATGTTATTTCAAACGCAGGATAGTAATACTTTAGACTCTGTGAAAGTCTGAATTGGGTTGGGGGACTGGGGAAGAAAAAAAGAACCTTGTAGTTGGAGCTTTGGATAGGCACCCTCATGGTCATGCACACCCCTACAGTAATGACTCTAAATATATAATTCAATGATTTAGTCTCAGTTTACAAATAACAAAAAGGCATGTCAAAGTGGCCACTGATATACCTGCACTGATTGGGAGTCCTGAGGCTAGAAAGACTGGTTTACAGTTTTGTAGTTTAAAGCATCAGGTAGTCACTTAGCTGAAGAGTTTTGTAGGGCTTATAATAGCTTAGGTACAGGTAGTTTAACTGTGGGAAAAGAAAGGAGAGGCTTGAGATACTAGAGACAGAACAAAAAAAAATCACAAAAAACAGTAACAAAGCAGTATACAAATTACAAATTGAATTCTGGAGATTAACTATAGCAATTGTCCCTTTAAGAAAAATAAAAACAAGTTTTGATTATCGCTGCATCTTTTAAGACAAGAAAGAAAAAACTAATCTAATGCAGCAATTATAAGTGCCATTTCTACCTGAGGAGTTGCAAGGTTACTAGCATATAAAATGTACTGTGCAATGTCTGGTTGCTACAACAAAGAAAAAAATAAACAAAGACCAAACATATTAAGAGAAGACCTGATGCAGGCAATGCTGTTGTATAAACTGGACGCGTTTACAAGACTAGCCAAAGCCAGTTATATCATAGATCTAAAGTACAGGTCTAAAACTCACACAAGTAATATCAAATCTGTGAAGAATGCATGAGTGAAAGAGGAGGGGAGAAGTCAAGAGGGAGAAATGAGAATGAAAGAAGAGGCCAGGAGTAAAAAGAGATAAGTAATGTGAAGAGGTTAAGGCATGAGAAAGTCATACATGCTTAGCTTTAGAAATAATGAGTGAAAACATATTACTGGAAAACCTAAATGTGATATACTTCTTCTGAAAAATATGCAAGGAAATGAATTACTCTCTTTTATTTATAATAATATTTACTATTTTTTCTATGAAATTAGCAGGACACAAGATAGGGAGATTGAGAAGAAATTGGAACTGTGAAATAGAAGTTCAGTGAAACTGTATAAATGTTGAACCAATTCAACCACTAAAGATATTTGAAAAAAAAAAGAAGTTTGGGGATCTAGTTATAATATAATTGAAGGAGGTAAAAAGAAGAGAAAGAATAATATGAATGAATATTAATATTCACTTATCATAACTGCATTTTAAACAAAGGGTGACAATATGTTATAAAAACTAACTACCACAAATATTATTAAAACAAACTGGCTACATATTATATATACTAGAATAAATAATAAAATATATGTACCATGAAAATTCCATGGTGGCAGTCTTCAGAGGTGAAGCATTGATGCTCTTAATACCTCACAAAGAGGATTACCGGCCTCAAACTGATGCCCTACGCAGACTGTCTCAAAAAACTCCAGCTTTACTCCGTCACGTATCGCCTGCTCAGAGGCAATCTCTGCCTAACATACAAAGCTATGTCAAACCCAGACCTGTTGGACATGGTCCACTTAAAGAAATCCCAATCCCTCCAAGCTACATGCTCTAGCGACCTAAACTTTGTCACAACAATAAACAGAACATGCTGGAGGGATAGATTCCTGTCCCAGAGACTTCCCATACTCTGGAACAAACTACCTATCTATATCAAACAAACCTCCTCATTAGCACTCTTAAAGAAAAATCTTGATGATTGGATGGGAGATAGGAAATTCACTCCAGGGATCACTTCTGTGGCTCTGCTCGACAGGTGCACAGGAAAATAATTTTCTTGGGTGGCAAAAACCAGGGTACCTTTTTGGCTAGGCTTATATACGCCCTAGGCCCAATAGCCTAGTACCTACCTATGAACCTATGAACCTATGGAATACCTTTACAGGGATAGGAGCAGGAAAAATAATGGCAAGGTTTACTAACAAGCAGAAGTGGCACTCTGAAATGAGTGGTAAAGGGGCAACCAGGTAGAAGTACTCCAGGACGAAAGAAGAGGAAGAATAAAGTCAAACAGCAAAAATAAGGTACCGAATAAAAGGCACAAAAAACTATGTAGAGCAATTTGTAGCAGTTTGGATATTTTGATTTAAAACAACACCAATGTGCTGGTCAGATTTATGGCACAGACAGGAAAAAAACCTGACTGCAACCCACAGGGTCTTGGACTAACCACCTAGGCACTGCAGGAGCTAATAGTAGAGGGTAGGAGTGAGTACAGAATGCTAGCTTTCCACTCTTTGGGAGAGGGAGGTGGCCTACCTTGCTGCAATACCGGTACCTCCTACAGACAGAAAAGCATGGCATAGGGGTTGGGAGAATGGCCTAATGGTTAAGGTGTTTGCCTTACAAACACAAGGTGCAGGGTTTGAGTCTCACAAGGGATAATTGGCTAGGCTTAAAATGGCTCGCAAGGGCAGTTAACTTAGTACTAATCTATGACTCTATATGCTGTATCTGTGCTTGGTTCTGCCATGCTACATCCATGTGGTAGCCTTCAAAGTGCATGCACAGGAATATGCACTATCAGAGGAAGAGATGAAGTAAGCCCTTGCAATTATGAATCTACACAGCAGCTTCAGGTGGGGTGGGTTAAGACAAGAATAGGGCCCCTCCTCAAGGTTGTTCGGATGACGGGTATGCCGTAAATGGTGCTTTCTTGTCAAATGGAGATGATCACTGCAGAGCTTAGACTGCTGGCAAATATATGGAGGGTGGGAAACAGAGTATATATATATATATATATATATATATATATATATATATATATATATATATATATATATATATATATATACACTATCTAGCTTAGGAGTATGTGTTACATTGCTATAGTTGACACTGTGTTTGTGTGTGTGCATACATGTGTCTGTGTGTGTGTGTGTGTGTGTGTGTGTGTGTGTGTGTGTGTGTGTGTGTATATAAAGATATTCAAGAGATCTCATTGATGAGTATGTGCTCACAACTGCTCTTTATTTAAACATCTCAGTGACTTACTGGCTTTCCCAAAGGTTTGATTTTAGATCCTATGGAATGCTGCTTGGTATGGTCTTTACAATTGAAGAAATCCATGGAAACCTAAGACTGCTACCAAACATTACGCTTGGATTTCATATTTTTGATACCTGTACATCTATTGCTGGTGCACTTGAGAGCACAATGAGGTTACTTACAGGACAGAAGACTACAGTGCCAAATTATTGCTGCGACCCATTTTCTTCTGCTGTAACTGTGATTGGTGATGCTTACTCTCTAATGTCAATACCCATGGCCAAACTTTTAGGACTCTATAGACATCCACAGGTAATGAAGAGATACCTAACCCTTAATTTTTAAGTCCATTGGTATAGTGCGGCTTGCTGCACACTGGCAGAGATAATGTGTTGAGTCATTTTAAAGAGTTTATAAAATGCAAGTCATATGCTGTATGAATAAATAATATTTTGATGCTCATACCTATGAGTCATCACTGACTCCATTGTCATATGTCTTAAATGTGAGGATGTTTTGCCGAGGTGAGTTTCATCAGTGTGTAATGTATTGTGCAAGTTGACAACAGGCTTTTGGGGTTTTTCCCCTTTTTCTCAGTTGTGATGCAACCATGGAGTTGGTATATATAATTTGGGAGGGTAAAGGGCTTGTCCCCCACATCAGGAGAGCAGGGGAGGCTTGCCTCTTGCAAAAAAGATTAGTTTCCTTTTTTATAGGTTTTTCAATTCACTGTTTAGAAATCATACCTTCCATAAATGATGAGCCAAAAAAGGTATCGCTGAACTTAAGTAAGTAAACTATTTTGCTGTGCCAAGATAAGTATATGTATATGTATATGAATATGTATATGCATAAGGCAAACACACACACACACACACACACACACACACACACACACACACACACACACACACACACACACACACACACACACACACACACACACACACACACTCATTTGTGCGACCTGGCCAGCTTTTCACTGAAAGGTTGAGTTATTGGTGTACTGGAGATTTCTCCTTTCCCCATGATGGGGCAGCCTTGAAGTTGATATATACAGTATGTATATATAGTGGTGGTGCAAATGAGCAACCCCCCATTTTGGGAGAATGCAGGTGGGCTAGTTTTCCTGGGAAAAACACTTATTCTGTCTAAATTTTTGTTACTGGATACTGTACACATTCAGATGCTTTTGCACATTTGTGATCTCAGTTAGGTAAGGAGATGACAAATTAATCAAACACATGAGTGCTGTAAATATATATATATATATATATATATATATCTACACATATACACAAACACACACACATATATATATATATATATATATATATATATATATATATATTTACACACACACACACACACACACACATATATATATATATATATATTTATATATATATATATATATATATATATACACACACACACACACACATACACACACATATACACACATATATACATATATATATATTTATGTATGTATCACACTGCAGTACATCAGGTTGCAGTGCATAACTATCATCAGAGCACTACTTAGTGAACCTTGGAAATGAAGGCTAAAATGGGTCCTGTGGGATGGGGGCAAGTCGGACTCTCCCTACTACCTGCATGTGATAGATGTAGGCACTGGGAAATGTGATTGATGATTCACAGCTCAATTAAATGTCACTTGACCATATGTATATATCATATGTTCTTGGTCATATGGTCTTAGACATTTTGAAATGTTGATCATGTAAAGTAGACCCATATATATATATATATATATATATATATATATATATATATATATATATATATATATATATATATATACGTATATATATATATATATATACGTATATACGTATATATATATATATATATATATATATATATATATAAACGTAAACACTGTTTGAATTTTCTTTTTTTTTTTTTTAATATTCATTTCCCATGTAAAAGGCTTAGTAAATACTGTAAATGTGTTTATTTATTTGTTTGCACTTTGTTTACCTGGAAAGTCCACTGGGCCATTCATAGCCCATTTTCACAATAAACATAACATTCATAATATTCATTCAGATGCACATACAAATCAAAGTTAACAATCAGATTAGCATATAAGTGACAAGAAGCAGAACATGGAATTTGCCAGGGGAGGTGTTATTAAAATGTATGTATCAATTTTCATTTCCAGATCAGTTACTCTGCATCTGTCATGGCACTGAGTGACAAAAGTCAATTTCCTTCTTTTCTCCGAACAGTTCCAAGTGACCTGTACCAGTCTATAGCTTTAGCCTACTTGGTGTTACATTTTGGCTGGACATGGGTCGGCATATTAGTTGATAGCACTGATTATGGTCAACAAGGTGGTCAAACTGTAAAAGAAGAACTTATCAAAGCCGGTGCTTGCATTGAATTCTTTCAGACAATACCCACGCCTCTGTCTAAAATGCACATGCAATACATAACTGAAGTAATTAGGAAGTCTACCACTAATGTGATAGTGGTTTATGCAACAGACTTCAATATATATCCCATTATGTTAGAATTTGCAAAGCTTAATGTAAATGGGAAAGTTTGGATTGCCACTGATTCATGGGCAAATTCTCCTGTATTTTCCAATAAAGACTTTTTTGTTACACTTCAAGGGACTCTTGCTTTTATGATACGAAGAGGAGAAATGTCAGGGTTTAAAGAATTCATTTATGGTCTTAATCCTTATAAAAACACTGAAGATATGTTTCTGAAAATCTTCTGGGAATTGGCATTTGACTGCAAACTGCAGTTTCTTGAGTTAAATGGAACCAAAAGTAATGAAGGACAAGAAGCAAAAGCCTGCACAGGAGATGAGAATCTGGAAAACATTGAAAGAAACTTTTTTGAACTTGATGATTTAAGATTTACTTATAATGTATACAATGCTATATATGCAGTTGCCCATGCCTTACAAACCATGAGTACCTGCAGTCATGGAGATGGACCATTTTATAATGGCACATGTCATGCAATCCAAAGTTTTAAGCCATGGCAGGTAAAAAATCCAATTTAATAAGATTTTACTTACTGTACTTACTTTCTTATTAACTCACAGACAAAATTAGTTCCCAGTAACCCAGAAAGACAGATGCTGTGTCCAGTTATTCATGAATATTTGTGGCTAGGTATAGTAGTGATGATGTATGGAAGCCAGTGCCTTCTGACATCCATAATTGTTTCTTTGGCTTACATACATAAAAACTCATCCCAAGCTTAAAAGATTTCACAGGATTCTGCTTTGTAGGTCAGTGCTTAGGCTTCAGTCAATACACTTCCTTCCATTCTGGAGGTTAAGGTTGCATCCAAGCATACACACAGGGAGGAATTGAGGTTATGGAGTACCTGCAAAGTGAATGATTCAGTGTTGAAAATCTAATTCAGAAAGCACCACAACAGGACAGAGCAATGGATATCCAAATTAAGGGGAAAACAGTGGAATAGGAAGCAATTGGTCAGCTCCCATATGAAGATATTTTGGAGCCTTTCACAGGAACCAGTATAAATGCTCACTTGAAGCTAGACAGCAAGGGAAGGAACAGGAAACTGTGGAAACTCGGATGCAGTCAATGTTGAGTGGTGATAGGCCAGTGAGTTCCCATATGACAGAGCAATGGATGGCACAGGAAGAGATTGAAGAGAATGTGCTATAGGAAGATGATATAGAACTTTCTGTAGAATGCCCACAGGAAATGGAAAACAATGGATGTGCCCTCAGTTTGGAAGAAAATGAGCTAAGAGAAGAGTTACTTGATTTAATAGTCATAGATTGATATATTATGATCAATGAAAGAAGTAGACTGCAGAAGGTCAATAAAACAAATGAACACAGTAATTAGGAATATCTATTGAGAGCCACACGATATAACAAAAGTAAACATGATATATTACTATGCAGATAAATTAATAACTGATAAAGTTGTATCACAAGAACACAGGGAAGTGAGGGAAAGGAAGGGGAAAAATTGAATACCATCATGGAAGTATCGAATAGAGAAAACTATAAAGCAATTAAGACAAGAAGTTTCAATGTTAGAAGACTATAGAAGATGGAATAGATCAACAAAACTACTAAGAAAGATAGATGTGATAAAAGCAATGCCCAACATTAGAACAGTCCAGGATCTGTCATGCACTATCGCAAATAACAAACAAAAAATTACAGCACGGGAGGAAAAACTTAGAACATACACAGATAAATATAAAGGAAAAGTACAAACTAAGCAATTTATTGATGACCCAAAAAGGTTTTATAGAGAATTGGGAAACAAGGTAAAAGGAATTAAAAGATCACCAAAAAAAGAAGAAATAGATATATTTTGGAGAAGTATCTTTGAACATCCTGAGGAACATAACAAAGAAGCTAAATGGATAGAAGAAGTAAAAGAAAGATTAGAAGTTTAAAGGTACATGATATGAAATGGGATGAAGTAACAGCCAGAGAGAGTGAAACAAAGTTAAGAAAAGCCTCTAATTGGAAGAAACCTATGCCCAGATGCAGTACCTAACTTTTGGTTAAAAGTATTAACATCTTTGTAAGAAGATTTAGCCATGAGTAAGAATTATTTATATGTACACCCCATACAGAGACCAACCTGGCTAACAGGAAAAACAATACTCTTACTTAAGAGTGAACCTGCAAGCTACCCTAAAAATTATAGACCAATAACTTGTCTTCCGACAACATATAAACTATACACAGGAATTGATGCTGACAGAGTTTATAGCCATTTAGAAGAAAACTCAATTATGGCAGTAGAACAAAAGGGCAATAAAAGAAAGTCATATAGAACAAAGGATAATTTGTTAAATAAAGTCATAGTGGAGAACTGTAAAAAGGGGAAGAGTCTAAATATGGCATGGATTGACTACAAAAAAACAATTGATAGTATCCCGCATTCATGGATAAAAGAGTGCTTAAAATGTATAATATACACCCTATACTGATCAACTACATTACAGTGACCATGAAACAGTGGCTGACCACTTTGCAATTAAGCCATGATAAAGGACAAATTATTATCCCAGGGATAAAAATTCAAAGTGGGATATTCCAGGGTAACTCTCTGTCACCATTGCTATTTTGCCTTGCCCTTAACCCATTAAGGTGTTTACTTAACAGCTTAGGCCATGGCTATAATTTGACTCCTAGAAAACAACAAAGTGTAAAGACTTCACTTATCATCTTCTCTTTGTCGATGATTTAAAACTGTATAGCTCATCAGATGAGGAACTGAAAGCACAACTGCAAGTTGTCAAAAGTTTTTCAGATGATATAAGAATGTCATTTGGTCTTGATAAATGTGCAAAAGCAACCTTTAAAGCAGGAAAACTGCAGCACCAGTAAAACATCAGTTTGGGACAAGAATGTGATATAAAAGAACTTGAGCAAGAGGGAGTGTATAAATATCTGGGAATTGATGAATGATCAACAGTAAAACATGAACAAATGTGAATAAAACTTTGTAAGGAATATTTCTGAAGACTTAAATTAATGCTGAAAACAGTGCTGGCATCTAGGGACAAAATCCAAGCTATAAACCAATTTGCTCTTCCTGTCCTAACTTACAGTTTTGGCCCCAAAATGTGTTGGATAGATTAGATAAGAAAACAAGAAGGATGCTTCATGTTCACCAAATGATTTATAAAAATCGGTGTATACATATATTCCCTGTTCTGAAGGAGGTTTGGGCCTCCTTGAAATTGATTACATGTTTAGATCTGCAATCGTGGGACTCCACACGTATCTGCTGGACTCACAAGACCCAAACGTAGTGAAAGTTTTGAAACATGAGGAGAATAAATCCAAAATGACTGCTCTGCTTAATCTAGCAGAAACATATTGGTGTCAAGCAAGAAGGGAAATCAAACCACAAGCAGATAAAAAATCAGGCAGCAACTGAATGTGCCAAAAAGCAAAAGAAAGAATATAAGGTGAAGGACCATATGAGAAGGCAAGAAATGTGGAAAATGCATAAATATAGTTGCAAGTATAGAAAACCTCTGGATGAACCTCATGTTGATCAGAAACGAACACAGGAATGATAAAAGTGAGGTGAATTCAAACTAAGAGATGAAAGGTTAATATTGGCACCCCAAGATAGTGGGCTACATACATGCTGGTTTGCAAAGTCAATTGAACATGTGGGAGAAACAAGCAAATGTAAGTTTTGTAAAACCGAATTGGAAACAGTCGCACACCTCATTGCTGGTTGTGACATACTAATGGCAGAAGGACTGTATACTGAAAGGCATAATAATGTGGAAGGACTGTTGCACTGGGGATTGTGCAAACATTATGGTATTGAAGTGGCTGAAAAACACTGAAAACATGATCCACAAAGCATCACAGAAAATGATGAAGTCTACATCACATGGAATCATCCATAACCAACAGTTCAAAAGATAGATGCTAGAAAACCGGATATACTGGTCCAAGAAAAGAAGACAAAAGTAGCTTTGATCATTGAAATTGCCACACCCAGTGATTACAGTGTCTTGTGTACAGAGAGGCAAAAAGTCATAAAATATCAGAATTTGCAGGGAGAAATGAGAGCAATGTGTAAGAAAGATACCCAGATAGTTCCAATAGTAGTAGGAGTAATGGGTCTTCTATAAAACAATCTACAATTGTATTTAGATATGCTACCAATACATGTAACTACCCACGGTAGTGGTGCTGCGGTAGCGTTGTCACCTCACAGCAAGACGTTGTCCCGTTCGATTCTCAGCTAGAGCGTCTTCTGTGTGGAGGCATGCGTGAATGAGCGTGCCTCCGTTGAAGGTTGTGCGTCAGGGCTGGTAACTCGGCACGTAAAAATCCACTACCAAACATTAGCGGATCGGAGTTCTGCTGTGGCAACCCCTAACTGAGATAAGCCGAAAGACACAACAACAACCAATACATGTAACTCTGTACGAATTGCAGAAGGAATCATTACTTGGCACATTGCAGGTGGTGCGAAGAGCACTTTTGGCTGACATCAATGATTGAAACAATACTAATTTCATGAACTTTAATCATACTTTGACTTAGGAATGGGGTCCATTCCTGTCATGGTATTAGAAACCTAAAAGATGCTGTAATGTAAAGCTACAATGCAGACTTGTGGCTTCATTCATTAGTTCCAGTAGAGTTATATTAACAATTGTCAGCAGAGGATGTATTTGAGCCTTTTATTAGTTTTATGTGGTCACATGGGTTGTCTTTTTACAAACAAAAGGATGATCTGTAGAAGTAAAACAAAGACCATGCACTTCTTGAGTGAAAGGTTTTAGGACAGTATGTAAATTATTTACATTATCTAAAGAGAAAAGTTAAAATGACAGCAAATATTTTCTTCTTTAATGTTAAGCTCTAAAGTACTGAAAGCTAAATATAAAAATGGTTAGGTTTTGGAATGGCAGATATTACTCCCCTTTTTTTTCAGTTGCAGACTAATCATCAAATATTAAGTGGCCTTAAGGTTATATATTACCATGACAAAGTTCTCATTAGTCATAAAAAAATACACCTGTCTCAAAAAAAAGTTGTCTGGAAAGAGAGATTGGATAAACAATTCACAAAGAGACAATGGGGATATATGTATATCTCTCAAATATGCAACAAAGTCTGGGCGATTTATGATATTTGCCTGGAAGTGTTTATATAGATATTTTTATACCCCAAGTAGACTCCAAATAATTTTTCCTTAGGTGGATAGCAAATGTTGCAGGTGTGACAAACAAGAAAGAGGTAGCTGGGAATATATTTTTTGGAGGTGTGATGAGCTGACGGATTTTTGGGATTCCCTGAGGACTGCTCAGTTGGAGATGCTGGGTGGACAGATTGGACTGACTGGGGAGATGATGTTTTGAATTATGCTACAGAATTGGAATTGCCTAGACATAGTAAAGCCTTGCTGAGTCTACTTATGGTGGCTGCCAAAAAAAATTACTAGAAAATGGATATTAAATTCTAGACCAACTTTACTAGAAGTAGTGAATATAGTAACAAACAGAAAACAACTGGAACTAGGATCTTTAGAAAAGGGAAGGAGCAAACTAGACAGGAAAAAAATGGGAATTGTGGGAACAATATATGCAGAGCAGCAACCTTGGTTTAAGAGGCAGGATCTGAATGAGCTATATAATGCTTAACTGACAATGACTGGATTGTTTATAAGTGATGTATAATGTTTACAGCTACAGTTGATTCGATGGTGTCTGTGATGTAAACTGTTTGCAGCTAAAGTGATATCATTTTGTATGTTTTTCATATTTATATAAATGTAAGATTGCCTTTGTCATATCTGTAAATTTAATAAAGATGTTTGGGGAAAAAAACAAACCAATAAAACCTGCATTACACCAGAAAAACTTTTTTTTTCACAAAACTCCAGCTGGCTGTGCTGGTATATGTACACATATACTACCCTACTCTCCCTAGCACAGATGGCACCACCACATATCATCATAGAATGTATAATACAATGATGCATCAAGGGGGAAGAACTAAAAATTAAGCTTAGGCTAGCAGCTTTACTTGTGAGTATCTGAAACTTTACTCCATGTAGTAACAAATGGATGATCCTAAGTCAGAGGGGTTCCAGAGCTTAAGCAAGAATATCAACTTGCCAAGTGGTAGGCTTTACCAGCTTGGGCTACACATTTTTCAAGATTTACATCCTTACCATAACGTGAAAGTGGATATCCTTCCTCTGTAGCAGTGCTATTAAAGGGCAGTGCTAGGTGGCTTATCATACCTGTCATGTTGTCATTGGAAGACTCTGAGAGGGATAGCAATGCAGAAATGCCACCAGACACCACTGGCAATTTATATGCCACAGCTTTATGTGAAAAGAATGTGCCCATTATTTTAATAAAGGGCTTTAGATTCCACTGGTAGTGTTAGTGCAATGGACAGTCATATTGGGGGTGCACTGACAAATGCACCTTGTGCTGCAGGGGGCAGTCAATAGTACTGGAAACAGCCACTGGAGGGGAGCTACTGCCTCCAGCTCCTCACCATCATCCACCCAAACCAAAAGAGATGTCAGCCATTTAATCACTGAATGCCAGGAAGGAGGAGGCATCCATTCAAGAGATCTCTCCACCAAGAGGTGGACAATGGTATAGATAAAGCAGCTATCTAGCAGATGTCAAAGAAGCAGGAACTGCAGCTGATAAGATACCACAGAAGTAGGAAGGGTCATCCTGCTGCACATTATGCCTTCACCATCCCGGGAGGTGGGGGTATCATCAGTAAAGACATTTCACTATGGTCAGGGGCTATTCTGGTGAGGCACAGTGATGGGGAGGGGCAGGTAAACTCAGGTTTTATGTGTTAACCATAGATGGGAACATAGGTCTGCTGGAAGGGAGTCAGTCCAGTACAGGTAACAGATGGAATATACCCTGCCCATACAACTGAGCAGCTTGGGGGGGGGGGTTAATACAATATCTGATAGAATTTGAGATGATGGCATGCTAAACTAGGTACCATGCTCTATGACACTGAGACTTGTTTCACAAAAATGGACTATTGCATGACTCAAAGCCATAGTGCAGGTAAAATGCAAATGGATATCACAATTACATAACCCACAAATAGATTGCAATCATAACACCAATGAACACCACAATATGTCTTGACTCAAAAGGTAGCACAGTTTGTGGTCCAGAGGTAGGGAATGAACCAATGCAACTGAGTCTGCATGAGATACAAAGGTTGGGGTAAAGCAGTGGGGTACTATGATCACTACCATGATGGGTGAGGGTAATGGACAAGAATGGTACCAATCACAGGTGTGAGGAGGGAGGGGGAAATTGTTGTGGAGGGTAAGGAGTCATGGTTGGTTCTGGCACTCTATATGTTTGGGACAGTGGTGCTTCAACTGCTAACAGTGCTTGCACTGAAGCATTTAGGGTTTCCAATTATTTACATAAGGAATGGGATTCTGAGTGCAGGGAGGAATCCATGATTTCTGATCACTGACTGATTGTATGTGCTTGGATTGTTGACTGACAATGTGTGTTCGACAGGGTAAGGCTAAGGATAACGTAAAGGATGGGGAAAGTTACTGACGTGATGGTTCTGTGGCAAGCAGAGAATTCTGAAGACAGACAGGCCTGAAGGGATGAAGACAGGTAGAGTCACAGATCCCTGAAAGTCTAAGAAAGAGGAAAGCTAGGATCATTCTGATGAAAGGAGTATAGTGGGGGGAAGGTCTGGGATTCAAACTGTCATAAGAAGACAAAGGTTTTGTGAAGTTCACCAGCTGGGAATTTTGGTGGAGGAATACTCCATGTAAGACTATGGGGAGTCAGGTCAGGTGCACATAAAAGGGAATCAAGTATACAAAATGCTATTTAGCCAGGGGGAAATTTTGAATGTGGCTTTATCACTTGGTTGATGTATGAATCAGGAATTCTAAATAGTATCAAAGTGGGAGTAGTACTCATCCTTTCTGGTGAAGTTCTATGCTACATGTTTAATTAGTACTCCTTCAAAGAATCTGCAGTTGCTGCAGAGGTGTGCACAAATTACATGTCAGTATACACGAGTGTACTTTGTTGTATGTACTTAGAACATCAGTGGTGACACTGTGTCTATGATCAGAAGCAACCAATTGTACCTTAGCTACATGATAGAAGAATAAATATTGGAATCAATCACAGGTTTAAAAGAGCAAAACCTGCAGGCCCAGACAGATAAAGATATGAAATTTAACCCGAGGCTCCTGATCAATGTAATGGGCTGAGCTACTGACAAAACTGTTTCAGTATTGTTGCACATCTACTATTTCAGGATTTCTACATATCTAAGCCTTTTCCAGAGACATGGGCTGGTTGGAACATCAAAACAAAGATAGTTATAAAGAGCATCAATGTGATAGACTGATAAAACTCATAGTTCCCTGAACACATCAACATGAAATCTCTTTAAAAGATTGAAGGACACAGATGGAGCACATACTGGCAGTAAGCTGTTATATGTACATGTATCAAACAGAACCGCAAAACATACCTGCTTCTTATTTCAACATGCTGATGAAAATATGTTCGAGCTAGATCTTAAAAATTAAACATTATATAAATGGACTTGGAGCCCCTGCAGAAGTGAAAATCTCTTGGCTCAAGTTTCATTTGGTGTCATTAAAAAAAAGCCGCATTAAAGAATGAAAGATGGTTTTATTTCCCCTACAGCTGATTATTATTTTAGTGCCTCTTTAAGAAGAAACATGGGCACAAATTAAAAATATTCAAAAAGAGACATTCATAAGAAAGATTTAGAATTAATAAAGGGGAAGGCAAGGATGTATAATGGCCCCATGGATATTTGGTGCTGCGGTTGCATTATCGCCTCACAGTAAGATGCTGTCTGGTTCGATTCTCAGCTAGAGCATCTGCTGCGTGGAGACATGCGTGAAAGGGTGCACCTTCATTGAAGGTTGTGCGTCAGGGCTGGTAACTCGGCATGTAAAAATCAACTACCAATCATTAGCAGACCGGAGTTCCGCTGTGGCGACCCCTAACCGGGAAAAGCCAAAAGACACAAACAAAACATAGACAGTCTCTTTGAAGTACTTGAGAAGGTCAACATTGATAGCCACAATCCAGGTGGGATACATTGTGTGAAAGTCAGTTATGCAAATGATCTATTCATTTAGTCAACAGACTTTTTGGCTTTGATTATGTCAGTTGGTTCAGCAGTAACATCTCTACATCACAGCTCCAGTGTCTGGGGTTCAGTCCTGGATTCCGGTCCCTCTCTGTATGGTGTTTGTATGTTATTGTTGGGTCTGTGGATTTCTCTGAAATCTCAACAATATGATAGGTGATCATTTACTGTAAGCTGTCCATCTAAATTATATTTGCCCCTGCCCTTGCGGCTTGGGTGGTGGATGAAAAGGACCAGCTAGGACCCATTTAGCAAATAAATTAATGTAACATTTAAGTCCTGGCAGTCAGTGTGGAGGAGTGAGGCTTTGATTTGTTATGCTGCTACCTCTGGAACAGAGTTTGATTCCCTCAGCCTCCATCTGCCTACTGTGTGACTGAGCACATCACTTAACTAGACAGTGCTCTAGGGTAATTGGATAACTGGGTTAGGTTTCTCAATGGTTTCCTAGACCACATGCTTAGTAACCACCTATGAAACTACGAGAAAACAGTTAAAAGTAGTGGGTATTTTTATGTTAAACTGTGGATTACAGAAGAAATACAACTAAGATGATAGCTCACAGCAGTAAACACAGTGGCACACAGTATAGAGTAAGAAGACATACATTATACTTTGCCTAACTGTGTGTTATTTTTTCAAATAATTGTTTCTGGCATAGGCATAAAAGACACCTAAAGAGAAAAAATAGAGAAATTATGCATAAAAGCAAAAATATATCACAGTCTAACATAAGCAACAGAGGTATGGTATAATAAGCAAAGCATAGGATTCATGAAACCGATAATGAGAAAAGCCCTAAGGCTCTCTAACCACAATTTCTAGACATATTTGTTAAGAAATAAGTTGGAAGTGAAAATGAGTTGGCCTTGTTGGATGCCCATGTGCTGGCAAGACAAGTATGAATAATGAGAACAGACAGTAAGGGGGTGATCAAGAGTTTGTAGGATAAGAAAAAGTGGTGAGAAATGAAATAATACGGATCAATTTATCAATAAGAAAAATTAGCAAAATTTAGAGAGAGTACAAATTTAAGTATTTGTACAGGTATCTCTGGAAAAATATAATATTTATATTAAATGAAAGTTACTTTAAGTATGCAAGGAAAATGATAGAAAGCATGTTTCTTAAAGAAACTAGAACAGAACAAAACGTCGTGCTAATTAAAATTGTATGTGGAAACAGTATGGGAATATCAAAATGCTGATTATTTCCTTAATATAAAAAATAATGACTGGAGAATAAATTATATGAGATACAAGTTTGAGGTCTGTAAGTGTAATGTTTGGAGTAATAGGATATGTAAAGAACTGAAGGGGGAATGTGTTCTTTTGACTGCAAGACAAAGGAGATCTTCTTCATCTGGTTGCAATGGACCATATAAGGAAATTCATGTTAAATTATATCTTGGTCAGAACTATAAATGTGTACTCCTTGGAGCCCAAAGGAGATATTTATATTTTTATTCACCAACGTAGATATGCAGACCAGTGAATACATTGCACTTATTTTATTTATGACATGCAAAAAAGAAGTAAAGGCATGTTTTATTAAGGAGAATGGTGCTATAAAATGGGTGACAACATGGTGAATTTCTAATCTTATGTTGTCTTTTTATTGCTTTAGTGTTAAAAAAAATCTACTGACATGACTATAAAGCTTTTGACTGAAAAACTTAGAATAAGGAACTTGCACCAGTCATAAGAGATTTATAAAACTAAGCCAAATCCATGCAAATTTACCTGTTTAATTGTATGGAAGTGTTCATTTTACCATTTTAAGAACAGATGTCAGTGTGTATACTAATAAGTTTTAACATTCAACATGTTGTATTGTACAATACATTTTATCCACGTACTACTAAATATTATTACGCACATCCAATAGCATATAAAAGTGGCTTGAGTCTAAAAATCATGGCAGAGATTCATCATCTTATTTCACAGAAATGCAACTCCTGCACAAGAGTGCTCTGTCCTTTTCTGTTTAATGTGATTAACAGACATTCACAAACTGCATTCCACTGCATCAGATTACAATGTAATTTGCATGACTATGAATTGCTGAACTGAGCAGTTGAAACAACTGTATAGCTGAGCGTCCTACTATCCTGCTGAAATAAGTAGCACTGATATCGAGAGCGGCACACAAAGGCACATGCTTTCTCCATTATCATATAATCATAGAACAGTACAATATACAAGGCAAAGAGGCCCAGTGGCCCTTTACACTTTGCCATTACCACTCCTTATACATTATCTCTTTTTTAAAACAGCAGCAGGCCAGTCATTCCAGGAGTACATTTATGGATACCCATCCAGTTATTTAACTCATTTCTGTAAGAAAAAAGTATGTTGCATTACTTAATTTAGAATTTGTTCTAGAAAATGGATAAACACTGAGTGACAAATCGTTCTCCCCGCCATGCTTGATTTATTTGCTATAGCAAGTTTAGTTCCCCTTCACACACACACACACACACACACACACACACACACACACACACACACACACACACACACACACACACACACACGTGCACAGTTATCCAGATATATTCTTATAGGGCACCATTAACACTCATTTTCATCAGAATGAAATCACTGAGACTGTTTTTTTCTCCTGTTTACAATACATGAACAATATACTTTTCCCATAATTTTTGTTTATAATCGCAAATAACAGAGATTACATAAAAAGTTATTTTTGAATTTAGGGGCCATTGTTCTATATGCTATGCTTTGTCTATTCAAGTGTCTCTCAATATATTATTATGAACACCCAAAATACTTTCTGTGTATCTCCTGTTAATAAATCTAGTTTGCATCAAGTGAATCCTTCCATTTGCATGCTTTGGTAGGGAAGGTAACTTTTCACCCTCTAAAAGTGTGACTTGGTTACATTACAGATTAATATTATAGAAAACAGTTAGCAGTGATCCTTTGTAAACTAGTAAATGAGTGTCTTTTGCATTGCAAAAATCATTTATTCATTAAAAATGCATTATTTAAGCAATCCCAGGTCGCTACATGCCTAATGTAACACACAGGTTTAACATGCTTATAGGGTCATAGGTTGGTACTAGGCTATCGGCCCTAGGGCCTATACAAGTCTAGCCATAACAATTCCATGGCTATTTCTTCCCACAATATTTACTTCCCTGGACCCCTGTCTAGCAGGGTGACTCACGTGATCCCCGAGGTGAATTTCCTATCTCCCATCCAATCGTCAAGGTTCCTTTTGAAGAGAGCCAAAAAGGCGCTCTGCTTGACATGTATGGGCAGTCTATTCCAAAGTCTGGGGAGTCTCTGGGTCAGGAATCTATCCCTCCAGCATGTTTTGTTCATTGTGATGACAAGGTTTAGATCCCTGGAGCATGTGACTCTGAGGGATTGGGATTTCTTTAAGTGCAGCCTGTCCAGTAGCCCTGGGTTTGACATGGCGTTGTATGTTAAGCAGAGATTGCCTCTGAGTAGGCGATATGTGATAGAGTATAACTGGAGTTTTTTTAGACAGTCAGCATAGGGCATCTGCTTTTAGACCTGTGATTCTTTTAGTGAGGTATTTCTGCGGCCTTTCCAGTTGTTGCAGATGTCTTGAGAGGTACATACCAAACGGGGTGTTGTATTCTATAATGGGTCTAATGAGGGATGAGTACAGTAGGACAATGACCTCCTTTTTTTCTGGATGAAAAGCCCTTAGCGATGAGGTGTGCCACATAGAAGGATTTCCTGACTGTTGTAGCAATGTGGTTATCGAAGGTGAGACCACTGTCCACCTGTGTCCCTAAGTCTCATCACACTTTCAGTGTTTAGTGTACTGCCACCTATGTGGCAATTCACGGGTAAATGCTTTTTCCCCAAAGGGGATAACTATACATTTCTTGGCATTGAGCTTGAGCCCATGGCTCTGGCACCAAGCATCTGTTTCTGTAAGGCCCTTTTGTAGAATATCCACATCATTTGGGGATTCGATAATGGCTCCCAATTTGCAGTCATCTGCGAACTTTGTTAGCCACAGTCCCTTAGTGTTGGCCTGTACTTCAGAGAAGTAGATGCCAAGCAAGAGGGGTCCTAGGACTGAACCCTGAGGTAATCCACTTGTCACTTGTCTGGAGCTGGATTTGGAGTCTGTCAGTAAGCCAGATGGCAACCCATCGAGTGACATAGGGATTAATGCCCAGCTTAGTAAGTTTTTCTATGATTCCAGAGTGGGGGATGGTGTCGAAGGCCTTGGCGAGGTCCAGATAGGCTGTGTAGACAGCCTTACCCTTGTCCACATCACTGGAGACTGATTCAAAGAAATCAATCAGGTTCAGGAGACAGGATCAGACGTTCATGAACCCAAACTGGGTGGGGTTCAGTGTTTTAAAGTTGCCAATGTCTTTGTTTATAAGTTCCATGATAATACGTTCCATGGCCTTGCAGATTGGGCTCGCCATACTGATGAGGTGGTAGCTCCCAGGATCCAAGCTGGATCACCTCTTGTGGAGTGGGATAAGTGTAGCTGTGTGCCACTCACTGGGCATGAAGCTTGAGGTGAGGCTATGATTAAATATGACACTTAGATGAGGTGCCAGTTCATTTTGTAGTTTATTTTTATTTATTTATTTATTTTACATTTGTTAACCGGGCTAATCCAACTGGATATATTTCCATTTTCAGTAGAGGCCCAGGGAGAAAAGCTCAAGTAGTAACAAATAAAAATTGAAATTAAAAATTAAAAATCAGTATTATTCCATAGTAAATGAAAGGATTTTGATAAAAAAGAATACTAAAAATACAGGAAGTAATAATAAAATAAAGTAGGTATTTACAATAGTAAAGGTGACAATATGTACAGGATAAATTATTATACGATATGATTCATGTGGACTTTCAGAGCATCAAACAGGATAGATTACACCAGTATGTTGAATTGTGTTCAGCAGTTACAGTCCTGCTTCCAAGGAGTGTGAATTAAAGTTATGGTTCTAGAGGAGGAAATATCAGTAGTGAAGCAGAAGGTTAATCAGGGTTGCTGCAGGGGCATAACCAGTAGGTTTTGAGGTAGTTCATGTAGTACATAGTCCGGGATATCATCTGGTCCCATGGATGCTGTATTCTTAGCTTTGGAGAGTGCGTTTTTTACCTGTGTGGCCGGTATTACCGGAATTTGGCAGTCTTTCGGTACTGAGATGGGCCCTTTAGGGGGTGAGAGGGGGTGAAGTTGGCACGGAATTGATTTGCCAGGATATTGGCAATATCCTTGGGATCAGTATATTTAATGCCATTCTATTGTAGCTCAGAGCAGATCTGAGCATTGCTATTTAGATTCTTGACATAGCTATGGAATGCCTTGTAGTTGTCTTTGGAACTTTTGGCAATTTTATTTTCGTAACTAGCTTTGGAGGATTTTATGAGGGATCTCAGCTTCTTACTGAGGCTGGTAAGGGAGTTTTTTGCATCCTGGGATTTTCCTCTTTTCTGCAACAGTTTCTTCTTTTTGTTATAAAGTATGTTTATGGCAGGGGGCCACCAGATTGGCTTCCTTTTTTTGGAGGAGAGCGTCTTGGTTCTATTTGGTTCTATTTGGGATGGCACGATTCATGCATGTGCACAAACTATGCTACAGCTTTGAAAGATCTCTGTAGGTTTTCAAAACTGAGACAACTAATCTTCTTGCAGAGAACAGATTTCTACAATAGGCTTATTATAGTGCGGTCCGTATGCATAAACCATGTTATTAGTGATGCTCAAACTACCACAAAGATGGCTGCAAGACAGAACTGGATCAGAAACCTACAGAGATCTTTGAAAGCTGTAGCACAGTTTGTGCTGTCACACAAACAACAAAAGTGTGGCAGACTAAAGTGTCCAACAGCTTTTAAAGGTTTTAGTTGACAAGAAGCTCGGTTTGCTCCCAGCCATTGTTTATGTTGCAGGGCGAAGCATGACAGCCTTTAAAGTTGTCCATCACTTTGTGCTCCTATACTTTTTTAACGAAGTACATTATGGTACCTAAAACTTTTCATGAGTTACAAAGAATTAGGGTCACTGTTAATAACAGTTTTATTACATTCCCAAAATAGTCTTTCTCTCAAGGTGGAAACTGTCATGTAATGAAGACATTAACACTTGCATATCATTAGCAAGCAAGTCATATTTACCTGTACTATAGCCCTTGGAAACGAAGTATGTAAGAGACTAACAGTGAATCATGCCATTAAGTCAGCAATCTTGTTAATGCTTCTTCCTTTTTCAGGGATGTAAGGAAGGCTTGACTTTGTCATTTTATATACTAAATGCATAAAAAGGTTTGCTGAAATCAAAGGAAATTATATTATTATTTCCACATTCACAGTGCTTTGGTATTTGGTTCTCCAGTCCAGTTGTTGACTTTTCATCCCTCTAGAGTACACATGGGTTTTTGCTAGGTGTTCTAGTTTCCACATACATTCCAAACATGTGCAGTAGAGGAATTGGTGTTTCAACTATATTGTTCATAGGTGCATGTGTTTTGTGACTGTGTACATTTTGTAGTAGGTTGACACCCCATTTAAGCTTGCTTCCTCTGCTTGTACCCAACGAGTGCCAAGATAGGCTCTGGCCTCACCATCACCTGGAATTGGCTTAAGCAAATGGGTTCCTATTACATGATCGCAGATGCATTCTGTCGAACATAAAAGAATGAAAAGGCAAAATAGCAAAGTGGCTTTTAAGCGAATTATTTCCCTGGGAAAGAATTTGCTTAAAAGGCAAAATAGCAAAGTGGATTTTAAGCGAATTATTTCCCTGGGAAAGAATTTGCTTGGCCGCTTCCGTTACTTTGCCATTTTCAGCACTGTAGTGTGAGCTTGGAGTTCATATATTTAAGTAAAGGGCCATCAAGGGTGTGGTGGGCGAAACTCCCCACTTTATGTAATGTTTTAAAGTTATTTATTTATTTATTGTTTTTGGAACAGCAATTTTTCCCCTTGGAAAAAAATCGCTGTTCTGAGGTTTTGACATTTTAAGCTTTTGCTTACATGGGGTCGATTAATCATCATTTGCTTTTTTAAGTGTTAGATGATGTAATAGAGCCCCAAGCAAACAGGCTGTCAAGGGAAGCTAATGGTGCATTCTGGTGCAACCTGTCTGTAGTTTTTGGTTTCTGTAAAGCTTGATCTCTCTTATTTCTTCAGTCCACAACAGTAACTCTATTGTCTGCAGAATACTTGCTTATATTAACCAGATGAATTGGACCAAAATTGGACGGTGCAGTGGTGCAGTGGTAGAGTTGTCACCTCACAACAAGAAGTTCTCCGGTTTGATTCTCGGCGGGGGTGCCTTCTGTGTGTAGTCTGCATGTCCTTCCTGCGTTTGTGTGGGTTTCCTCCAGGTGCTCCAGTTTCCTCCCACATTACAAAGACATGCATCTAGAGCCTTTCTCCCCGGGCCTCCGCTGAAAATTGGCTTCATTCCAAGTTGGACTTTCCCAGTTAACAAATAATAAATTAAGGGAAAGCACCTTTTTACTGTATAGCAAAATCTCAGAAAAGATGCATTAAAAAATAAAATACTTTTAGTTAATAGTTTAACACTTTTGTCTTCATTGTTTCACTGAGACTTCACCAGAACTAATTCTAAAACCAACCACACTGATTTAAATAATTTTTTAATTTTATTATGAATGTGTTAACAGGGTAGACAATTGATCCAACAGACCTATTTCAATCTCAAAACAGTACAAAAAGCAATATCAGCATGACATTTCAAACAAAGAATTGACACATCTAATATGTAAGAAGCAAAGCAATGGCCAGTATAGACTTAGTGACAGAGACAAGTTATAAGGAAATAAAAATCCAGGGGTACGTATAGCGTATTTGTCAGGCAAAAAGAATACTTGTATTCAAGTATTTGTGTTGGAGAATAAAGTTAAGATTGAAGGATTGGAAGGAGATGGAGAATTTAGATAACATAACCTAAAAGACTGCATTTGCATTTCATTGAGACTGGAGGTGGTATTTTAGATGTGCATTGAAGGTGGGATACTTGGGGTAATCCTTAATGTAGGAGGGGAGAGAGTACCTTAGTTTGGGATCAAGGATACAGAAGGCGTGTTTAGTGCACTGAAGTCAGGTTTGTGGGGTTTGGAGAAGCATTTCTAAGTGATTAAGACTTCTTAGATTGTCAGACTCAAAGCCACACACAGTCTCGTCCCCTGGGGCCTTTGGTTGCCCATCTTTTTGTTTGGCATCTACTACTTCCTCACACAGGAGCCACAAAAAGGGTTGACAAAGACGCAACTGCCAGAGCCATGAAAACATACAGAAAAACAACAATCTGAACAGATATCCTTCAGAAGGGTCTCACAGAAACGGGATACTTCGGCCTAAGCCACGGAAGAAAAAAAAATGTGCCAAAATGCATATAAATACCCTTCGGAAAAAAACAATAAATACAAGCTAATGGCAATCCACTGAGCACAGAAGGCACAGGAAGAAGCATTGTGACTGTGGGACCAGGTCTAGGAGGGACACACATTCCGACACCCATGTAGCTAAAGTAGTTAGGAAGTCCTCAGTATTTGCCTTATTATTGAGATTTTCTCATCATTCAATAGGAGAGAGATTCTCTCCCTTTGCCATCAGGTCATAGTCAATGATTACATTGCTCCGCCCATTAGGAATGGAATGTTGACCGACCATTACAGCAGCTGGAGAGGACAAGTTCAAAGTCTGGAAGGAAAAAAAGGGTCTCAAAAATCCTATGCTGCCCGACTGAAAGAAAAGAACCTGGCTCTTATTCAGTCGCTACTGTTCTTCAGAGGTGAGCCCTTGCTCAACATACCTTTGCATGACAAACAAGATGAATATGATGAATAGATTTGATGAAAAATCTTCACATCATCATCACTACAAGTCAGGGAGACTTAAACCTCATTAAACGCGATTACTAGGACGCGGTTGAGGATGGATTAGATTCATCACCCAAAGACTCCCTGTGACGTGGAATCCAAAGTCCCTGGTACATGTGAGGGAGCAGCACCTTGGCCTTGTTCAAGAGAGAGACCAATGGAAATGAATGGCAGATATGAATATACCCCAGGAATTACCTCACTGTGCACTGCTTCGACAGAGGCAGCAAAAATAAATAGTTATTCTTCCCCATACTAAAGGGTGGCGTGGCCACAAAACGATGGGCTAGGCTTATAAATGCCCTCGGGCAGATAGCCTAGTATGAACCTATGAACCTATGAACCTATGAACCTATAAATGCACATCCTGAATAAGACGGGAGGCTAAGGGGGAGAAGGTCGTGTTTTCAATGAACTTGCTCAATTGTGAGGCAAGAACAAACAGCATTATTTAATTGTGAGTCAGTTAGCTTTTTCTAATATTTCACAGTGGTGTTCATTTCTCTGGCAAATGATGAACCTATAGATGGAGTTCGAGAGGGTCTGAAATGTTAAGGAGTTTCTTTTTGAGTCTGCAATAAGAAGGAGACCATATTCTAGTTGGGCAAGTAGGATACCCTTACCGATGGCATTCCTAGTGATTCAAAAGAAGAATGGAGAGGTTCTGTTAATCTAAAATGTGGTTCAAAAGTCACCTGTCTAATAGGTATCAGTCAGTTAAATGGCACTCCATGCTCTGTCCTTACCTCCCACTCACCACAGGTGTACCACAAGCCTCTTTCTTTGTTCCTCTCTTCTCTAACATTTTCACCAACACCCACTATACATCCACGCAACAGGCCACCCTAATACAATATGCATATTATTTCACTCTCATTTGCACATCCGACAACATGGTATTACTTAAGAAGCTTTAATAGCCTCTGGAACATGGCTTCTTAACTCACAATTCATGCTCAACCCAAAAACAACCAATCTACTACTTTTCCCCTCAAACCCCTCTCTCATACAAAAAACAAATTTTAATTCCTCTCTTGATAATACAACCATCAAAGTCACCTCTCACAGTAAATTATTAGGGATGGTAGTGGATGATAAACCTATATTTGACCTGCATATACAAACTTGCATGAGAGCAACTCATCAAAAACTAGAGATGCTTTACAGAGCCAAAAACATTCTCACAAAATCAACTGAAACTACACTTGCCACTACTTATCTCCTCCCCACACTTCTTTATGGTGCTCCCATCCTTATTAACCACCAGGCTTCACAAAAATTAAAACTTGAACAATGCTATAACAAAGTTGCTAAATTTGCAGCAAACAGCCCTTTCCGAACCCACCACTGTATAGCACTGAAAAGCATAAATTGGTTAGAACTGCCTCATCAACTAACATATACACATTTTCTTACCACCTATAAAATTATCCAGCATCCATCTGCCTGTCCAGCACTAAAACACATTCTACACAACTATGAACCTAGTTGGTCATTGTGACCCAGTGACCAAAAACTCCTGTTCATCTACAAACCTATCAAATCTGCTTGGCATTGTCTGTACTCACACAAGGTTGCCAAGGCTTGGAACTCCTTACCTGTATCCATCAATTCAATGCCCTCCATTCCATCTTTCAAAACCACTCTGAAAGACTTCCTAGCTAAACTCTGGCTCTGTTCTTGCTCAAAACCAGGATAAACTATATCCCTAAATGTGAACAAGTACCTTTTCATTCCTAATACCTCCTTACTCTCCCTTCCTCACTTCCTTCCTTATTTCTATTAAATTCTCCTCCCTGACTTTCCCTCTAGATATACCATAAGTCTGTTATTCCCCTCACTTCATGTCTGCTTGTATTAGACTAACTTGCCTTTAATTTCTCTACAATCTGTCTAAACGTTCTATAAATATTAAATGATTGTTATATAACTTGCATCAGTTCATAACCAATGTTTTATATTATGTCTAATTTGTTGTAATTATTTAAACTGCAGATGTTTTTATTTAAGTTTTAAAGACTGTAAAATTATTGTTCTTAAAATGTCTAGTTACAGTTTGGAGGTTTTTTCTCCCTGGGCCTCCAGTGAAAATGGGCTTATACCCAGTTGGACTTTCCCAGTAATCAAATGTCAGTAAATATTTATTTATTGACATTTGCTAACCAGGAAGGTCCACTGAGTCAGAAACCCATTTTCAGTGGAGGTCTGGGGAGAAAAGCTCCACAAATAATTAATACAAAGTACAAATTTAACAAATTTAAGAAAAATGGCATAGAAGTAGCATATTAGAATACATATAAAATGCTTAGAAATATTACAGTACAAATTAAAAGTTTTGACACAAAATCGGAGCAAACACTAGTAAAACAAGATGCGATATCCTGGGTAATCCAGAGGCTTTATTGCACACACTTCTTGAAAATAAAATAAAATAAAAACCAAATAGCAGAATTACTTTAAACAACAACAAATACTGAGCGCTTTCACCCGCTACATATACGCGGGTTTCTTCAGAGTACAAATATACTGACTTAACACCAATCTCTTATAGTATTAATTGAATAATAACATAATTGCAGAGCGACGCCTAAAATTTAACTTGTGTTGATTTGTTGGACATTAGCTTACAAAAGTAAGTATGAAAAGTAGGTTTAAAATACATAGTAATGCAGTTCAAGAGGGCATAACGCTGAGTGTTTAATATAAATACATAACTGCTTAGACAAGCTGTATAATAAATAGCATAAAGCTTGTTTAGTGTCACAAATACATAAAATATTTAAAATATTTAAAATATTTTAAGATATTTTAAAATATTTTAAAATGACATTTCCTTTTTTGTAAATGGTAAAAGTCACTTTAAGTGTAGCTCAAATAATTCAAATAATAAATTCAAATAAATGATAATAAATATATACTATATGATATTATATACTCAATGCATGTAATATATAAGTATAAATGTAAAAATAAAAATAAAAATAAATAAATATAAAAAACATAAAGAACATAAAAAACCTAAATATTTATGAATATACATAATTATAAATATAATATCTATACACATAATGTACTTGGAATGAATGGATAGTTAATTAATAGATACATATGATTGTGGTGATAAATGTATATATATATAAATATATGTGCAAATATATATATAAATTCATGAAAATATCATAAATATCAGTATAATTTTAATAATAAATGTATATATATATATATATATATATATATATATATATATATATATATAAATATATGTGCAAATATATATAAAAGTTCATAAAAATATCATAAGCATAAATAAATAGGTAAATAGATAAGTGAATTTTTTACTGTTATATAAATATCACAAGTGACCATAAAAATACCTAAAAGGTGTATGTATAATATAATATATTCCATAAATAACATATATAACATGGTGTTAAAAAAACAAAAATACATTTCATATATATTCTAATGAGTATAAACAGGTTCATATGCACATTGGTTTATACTTCAAAATACTGGCAATGCTAATGTGCCCATTTAATCCTGGTGTAACACTGGCACTTAATCTAAGTTGCCACAAACACTCCTTTGTTAATAATAAATTGTCTAGGTCACCTTCCTTTTCCCAGGGGTTATAGATTCTATCTATAATGAAGAATATAAATCTTTTAAAGTTGCTGCATGTAGTACTATGAACATAAAGGGCATTAGTTTCTTTTTTATGTTTAATGTCTCTTATATGTTCCATAATCCGTTCCTTTAATTTTCTCTTGGTTTTTCCAACATAAAATCCGGGACATGAAATACAGCTAGCTAAATAAACAACCATTTTTGTGTTACAGTTGCAAAGTCCAGGACATTGGAGTGTTCTCCCATATTCATTGACCATAGAATAGGGTCCATCATTAATGTATTTGCAACTTTTACAAAACCCACATTTTGTCATTTTTGATGTGTTGAATCTAGGTACACTGCCACAACTTTCAAAAATCTCCTTTAAATTTATTCCCCTGCTATAAGTAATCCTAGGATATGGGCCTAAAATGTCTTTAAATTCTTTCTTATTGTTAAACACACAATTCCAAGTGTCATTTAAAATTGTAACTATTGCCTTTGAATTGTCATTATAAGGTATAATAAATGCATCCTTTTTGTTTAAGGACTTTGGTTCACTTAATCTATTGTTTAAACCATTGAGAAGTATCGGCTTATATTTGATGTCCCTGTTATTAACCACCTCTTGATGTACTAAGTCTAATTCTTTCTGTGGGTAACCCCTTTCTAAAAACAACTGCTTAATAACTCTAATCTCTTCCAAAAAATTTTTATCTTCACTAATGATGCGTGAAAGTCTAACCATTTGACCTTTCACCAAGTTTTTCTTCTGGAAGTGCGGGTGGGTACTTTCATAGTGCAAGTAACTATTAGAGTATGTTTTTTTATGAAAAATGTTTGATTCAATCTTGCCATTCTTAGTATACATCCTTATATCTAGATAATCACAGTATTCATTTTGTATTTGAAATGTAAATTTTAGAAAGGAGGTACTAGTGTCTAGATATTGTATAAATTCATTAATATCATTTTCTTCACCTTTCCAAAAAAATAGGATGTCATCTAAAAATCTAACATAAAAAATTATATTTTTCCAATGACTAGATGAAAATACTTTTTCTATTTCCCATTGTGCTAGGACTAAGTTAGCATAAATGGGGTCACATCTCGCCCCCATTGCTACTCATGTGCATTGTTTATAATATTCACCTTCTAGGTATACATAATTATTGTTTAAAATCATATCCATAAATTCTACTAAAAGTTTTCTTTTTACTGTATGTAGCCCACTATACTTGTCCAAAATCTTCTCAAAGTGTTCCAAACCTTCATTGTGTGGTATAACACTAAATAAGTTAATAACATCCACTGTTAGCATAATATATTTCCCTCCTGTATAAATATCATTAAATTCTTTTAATTTTTCTAAGCAATCCCAGGAGTCCTTAATAATATGTGGAAAGTTCATAGTGATGTTTTTACAATACTCATCTACAAATTTAGCTATTGCTTCCAATTTTGAGTTTTTTGCTGACACAATCGGTCTAAAGGGTGGGTTTTGTATATTTTTGTGTACTTTAGGTATGCCAAAAATCGTAGGAGTGATGGGGTGTTCAACGGCTAAAAAATCGTATTCTTGTCTATTAATCATACTTTCCATTAAATAGTCGTATAGTAACCAATCTATCTTGGTATATGCTCTTTGTACTTCATATTTAGAAACTTTTGTATAAGTATCTTCATCTTCTAATATAGTTACCATTTTGTTAATATAGTCTATCTTTGTCATAATTATAACCCCACCACCCTTGTCTGGCTTCATAATCCTATACTTGTTATTTCCACTAAGTTCTGCTAAACAGAATCTCTCTGTGTCAGTTAAATTATCATGTTTCATATGTTTTTTTCTTCAGCTCCCTACGTATTTGTGACTCACAAAGTGTTTCAAAAACTTGTATGACTGGGTTATTAGGTGGTATGAATGTACTAGATCTTTTCAGTGCTATAAACCCTCTGTCATTGTCAACTGATGCCTGTTCCTTTGCAAAAAACATATTTAAACTCAGTAATCTAATATAAATTTTTAAATTAATAAGTGTTTTCCCTATGTCACTGTTAAAATAAGGAACAAATGTAAAACCTCTTTTGAACAGAGTTACATGGCCAGAGTTTAAATTCAGTTCACTATAGTTATATATGTTGAAACCTCCATTAGTAATGACATCACATAAAAGTTTACATTATTGCAAAAGTTGCACAGCGGTATACAAGATGGAGATTCAGTTGCCATTCAATATAGAATATGATTTACTGGAAAGGCACACCCAGACTCTGCTACAATTTCCTGTGAGGAAAGGTTAGTTTGCTTTTTATTTGTTGTATTTTGTATTACTTTATTGCCTTTTTCTATTCCGTATACTGTGGTTTGTTTTCTTTACACTGTGTTTTACTTGTTGTATTCTGCTTTTGACTGCATATTAAAACTTGAAAAGAGACCACAGCTCTGTCTCTTGTGAGTCAGACAGAAATTTTTCCTACCCTCCCACCCAGTTACTGTTGTGTTCTTAAACACCACTGTCTTTCTAGTTGCCTGCCCCTTATGTTAATTTGACCATATATCTCATTTCCTCTCTGCTTTTACTAGCTGGTGTGAGTAAGCACTAAATTAGCATTTTATAGAAATCCCTCCCTTTCAACTATTTAGATTTGTTGGCCATCCTACAGTATTCCATAGTACCAGAATACAAAAGTGACTAGCCCCTTTCAATCTATCTTGCTGTTTTAAAAATAGTGACTCCCCACTAAAACTTAACTTCTTAGACAGGCAAAACTTAAGTTACCTACTTTCACATCTAACTCTTCTAGTGCACACTGCAGTGTTTAGGATAAACCATTTTTTTCACCTACCTTTATGCATTTATTGCAAGATTACCAGTTATTGGAGAGCCCACATTCTGCCTCTCAGTAGTCATCTTGGCATTAGTGCTTCTGTTTTCTCCTGGTGAGAGAAGGAGTGCAATTACATTAATTCTTGGACATTGCTGATCAACAGAAAGCTTAATAACTGCTTTATAGGTGACAGCTTGGAATCTGTGCTTATATTCTGATCCTGGTGAGAGTGGGAGCAGAATGCATTGATTCCTGAATCTTTCTAGTTGGAGAGTGAGTGTCTGTGCTTAACTTACCAGATTGATCTGGTTGCTATTTGAGGCATCTACCAGAAAAAGGCTACAAGCCTGCAGACCCTTGCAACATCTGGGACAAGACTGTGGATCACCAAACAGGCCATGGCCTGCTTCTCTTCTTGGGATTGGTGCTAACATTTTGCTTCTGGTGAGAGAAGAAGCAAAGGAGTATTGTATTCCAACAAGCGAAGCTGTGCTGAGACCAGCATTAGTAGTAGCCAGACAATAGCCATTCATAAGACTCCCCTCTTTTCATCATTCTTGACAAACTAATTCTTTATTTTTCAGTAAGTACTGCTTGATTTCTGTTAGAAAAATATTTATTAGTAATATGCTTAGTGCATTCAAGGTTTGAAAAGGGTTAACACATTTATTCTATTTCACACTGCATAAATCTGTACGAACTGCAGAAGCATTCCAATCTTGTAATGTCATGAAATATGCGCAGTTATGATCTTTGCTTATGCTTTGGAAATTTACAGGGAAGCATACAATTTCTGCCAGTGTCAGGAAAATAATAAATAGATGTATCACTTCTAATGTCATGAGATTTAAACAAAGAGTTATTGATTTTCCACTTATGCTATGAAAAAATACACAGCTGTAGTAGCTATTGATAATGAAGACAAAGGCTGCTTGAAAATATAAACTGCAATCAGTATTTACTTTTACCTAAGCTAGAAAAGTACCTTGAAATGTAACATATGTATTAGAACCACACAAAAGAAGCTTGTAGTTGGCTAAAGCCCCCAAGGTCAGGTTGTTTTTGTCAAATGTTTTTCATAAATCCAGTCATGTCAGCAGGAAATCCAAGTAACATTTTCTATGTAACACATAGTGAGCTTTGAATCTAAACATGTCAGCAGAAAATCTGAGTAACATCTGCTGTAGAACAATACAGGAAGTTGTGTCTAACTACGTCAACCATAGAAAGTAACATTTTGTAGAAGAGTATAAGCGAAGCATACTTCCTGTTAGTAATTAGGCAAAATCCTGTATTTGCATGTTTTTGTCTCCTTGCTGCAAGTAATAAAAGGTGCTATACCTGAACCTTATGTGAATTGGTCTTTGAAGTTTTTTCCTTTGACAATTTCTTTCTAACTTCAGAATATCTACCTAAATACTTCATTCTTAAATTTTCAGGGTCTACGTATTCGTTTCCCCTCGTGTTTGGCAGCTCCATACAGACTCAGACACTTTGAGTGACATTTTTCCTGTAAAAGGAATATATAAGGAAACAGCTCCAGTACTTAGTAATAATGACCAGCCCTCCTGACATGTCTAAAGGTCAGTTCCCTCTGCTTTCTCCTATTAACCTGGTGAACTTAGACATTTCGAGGCAGTGTAGCAACTGCCTCATGTACACAGACAACCCTCTCGTCTTACCTCCTAACACTCAGATTTGTGACAGATGCACTTATATATCTAAATTGGAAGCTATGCACTCTCAAGCCAAGACTGGAATAGCTGGTCAAGAGGAGAAGGATAACACCTGCACCACACCACATGCAACACATAACCCTCCAAAACACCCACCATCACAGCTATCACATAAAAACACAAACCATACACCCACCTTTGCTGAGGCTCTCAATAGAAATCTACCCAAACAGCAGAGACCTCCAAGGCAGGAATGCACTTGACCACCACAACACAGCACAAACCACAAGACAGGTAGCTCACCTACAATGTGTGCCCCTCAACCTAAGATCCTAAGGCAAAACAGCTTGCCCAATACACTAATCATAGGTGACTCCATAGTGAGGCACACTGATGTCCCACTCACTAGGTTGAATAAGGAGAAGGTAACAGTCAGCTGTCTATCAGGTACCAGAATCCAACCCATAACACACACATCCAGGTCACCCCACAACAAATACAAGTATGACTCTGTCACTGTCCATGTGGGTGGGAATGATCTGAGACACACCTCCCTGGACTACATGAAAAGAGACATGGAGGTCTCTCGGATTATGTGGCCCAGCAGGTATGACCCTAGCCCTGAGTAGCATCCTACCATCACCCAGAATGATACCTCAGTACAAGCAGAAAATGATTGACTTCAACAATTGGATAAGTTTCTGGTGTCATTCTACAGGGATAAAGTATCTGTCTGCTTGGCATGACATGATTGATAGACCTTGATGGTTTGCATCTGTCACCCCTGGGTTTCTGGATACTGGGTAAGGCTCTTGCAACCCCTATAGTGCCTTTTTTAGACAATGTTTGAAACAGCAAGTTACCACAATAGCAGCTAAAAATAAATGCAATCTGAGGGTCATGCTTGTCAACACTAGAAGTCTAAATCTCAATATGCACTGGCTCGAAGGCTTCGAGCACTCCTCAAAATGAAGAAGATTGACATTTGTGCTGTAATGAAGACTTGGTTTAAAGCAGCAGAAAGCACCCCTGTGCTACCAGGCTATAACTCATTCCACACCTTTTGGCCCCAGAACATGGACCGAAGCTCCAAAGGCAGTGGTTTTTCCATATTCATAAAGGATATGCACACCTCCAGACTACTAGCCCAGCATAATGCATCTGAGATACTTCAGGTAAAACTAACATTGGGTAAGATGGTGATTCAGGTTGTAGCCTGCTATATGTCCCCAACCATGTCCCAAGACTCTCACTCCATGTTCCTAAGCACCCTGGAAGCTATTAGGGTCCAACCCAACACTCTCATACTAGATAACTTCAACTACTCTTTCATCAGCTGGGAAAACTACTCAAGCACCAATACACTGGCCCAACGCTTCCTGGAATTCATCAATTCCAATGCCCTGGACCAGCCAATTCTTACCCCCACTAGAGGAAGCAACATCCTTGACCTGGTTATTACAAACATGGGCAACTGTTGCTCTACACCAATAGTCAATTTCTCCCTGGTTAGATCTGACCACAAACTAATCACCATGGAAATCCACATCTCACCCCCCCCCCCCACAAAGGTAACCACCATGAAAATATTCTCTAAAGCTGACTTTTGGCTCCTAAAAACAGAGGTGGCTAACTTCATGGCACCCATGTCAATGGAAAATAGATGCATGACTGCAGAATCATACACCAATGGACTGTACGAACAAGTACATACATGCATGGAACTAGCCATACCCAACAGAACCAAGACACTCTCCTCCAAAAAAAGGAAGCCAATCTGGTGGTCCCCTGCCATTAATAAACTCTACAACAGAAGGAAGAAACTGTTGCATAAAAAGGTGAAGTCCCAAGACTGGAAAAACTCCCTTATTAGCCTAAAAAAAAAAGTTGAGATTCCTCATCAAAACCTCTAAAGCCAGCTATGAAGGCAGAATTGTGGCAGACACTAAAAACAACCACAAAGCATTCTATAGTTATATCAAGAATCTCCATGGCAATACCCAGGTTTGCTCTGAGTTACTGCACAATGGTACCTCCTATACTGAGCCAACAGATATTGCCAACATACTGGCTGACAGATTCAGTGCCAAATTTACCCCTCTCCCCCCAAAGGACCAATCACAATATCGGAGAAATGCCAGGCACCCAGCATTACTGCAGCACAGGTTAAAGCTGCATTGTCCAAGGCCAAGAATACAGCTTCCATGGGACCTGACAATATCCCTGGATGTGTTCTACATGAACTACAAAGTTCAAAATCCCAAAAAATGAGGCACCACATCTGGAACAACAAACTAATTTATTATAAAGCACTTTTCGTCCATACCAAGTAGTTGAACTTCATCAGATACAAGTGCTTCATTCGCAAGAAACAGTTTAAATAACCCTCTCAGTAAACAAACTGAGAACAGCTTCGGTGACCCGAAAAAAACTCTTGACAAGCCAAATAGTCAGTGACTGATGAAAAATGAAAGTAACCACAAAGCCAGATGATTTTTAGCGCTTTCTTCCACTTTATTATTGTCGTGAACTTCCTCAGAAAAACCAGGAAGCCTCCCAGCATCCTGGTTTTATACTCGAAAACAGGAAATTATGTTATTCTGTTGTTACAATAATAATGAACTTTTAAATGTGAAAAACAATTAGACACATTTCTAAAAATATATCAAGATATGCTTCTTATAAAACGTTTCATTTTTTTAAAAAATAAATAAAATATCTATATAGATCTTGTATACAAACAAAACAAAGCAGTATGACATAATCCCTTGAATTCAAAAATATTGGAACGCTGTCTAATATACAAAAATACTATTAAGATGATTGCTGTGTTAAAATCTCAACTTGGACATTTATAAAAATGGTGGATGGTTATGAAAAACTAATGATTGAATGAATATGTTTATTAATATAATAAATAGAATTAGTTATCATGTTAATTGATTTTATCTCTCCACTATCTTCATCCAAAAAGCGTGTACATACACGCATTCTCCACACACGCATGTAGAGAAAAGTTTGTTAAAGGGTGACTTGAATAACAAATTGGAGCAAAAAGAGTCATTATGGCAGTTGTGTCTAGGGGCTGATGAGCCCCCTGGTCTGAATGAAGCGATTAACATCAAATGCTTCTTATTATATAGATAATCACACTTATAAGCCCTTTCACTATTTTTAAACACACAAACCTCTTTGAACATGTTTATATGGTGATTACAATCATTCACCATAGAGAATTTCATAGAGGGATGAGTTAGTAGTTCATGTTTGCACTTCGTGCAATTTTACACACGCACGCCCACCTTTGTGATTCAACACACTTGCGCACTGCGCATTTATACAAAACACATTCACGTGTATTTTTGAGTGAGAGAACATCCTCATGTACACACATATATGTGTGTGTGTGTGTCTGTGTGTGTGTGTGTGTGTGTGTGCGAGTGTGTGTGTTTGTGCGTGTATGTGTGGGTGTGTGTGTGTGAGTGTGTGTGAGAGTGTGTGTGTGCGGGGTTCACGGGAGTGTGTGTGTATGTACACATGTTCATATGTGTGTGTGTGTGTGTGCACATATGTATGCACATGTATGGGCATGGGTGTATTCATGTGTATGTGTAGATCTGTGTGTATGTGTATGTGTGTGTGTGTGTGTGTGTGTGTGTGTGTGTGTGTGTGTATGTGTGTGTGTGTGTGTGTGTGTGTGTGTGTGTGTGTGTGTGTGTGTGTGTGTGTGTGTGTGTCTGTGTGTGTGTGTGTGTGTGTGTATGTGTGAGTGTGCGTGTGTGGAGAATGCGTGTATGTACACGCTTTTTGGATGAAGATAGTGGAGAGATAAAATCAATTAACATGATAACTAATTCTATTTATTATATTAATAAACATATTCATTCAATCATTAGTTTTTCATAACCATCCACCATTTTTCTAAATGTCCAAGTTGAGATTTTAACACAGTAATCATCTTAATAGTATTTTTGTATATTAGACAGCGTTCCAATATTTTTGAATTCAAGGGATTATGTCATACTGCTTTGTTTTGTTTGTATACAAGATCTATATAGATAAATATTTTATTTATTTTTTAAAAAAATGAAACGTTTTATAAGAAGCATATCTTGATATATTTTTAGAAATGTGTCTAATTTTTTTCACATTTAAAAGTTCATTATTATTGTAACAACAGAATAACATAATTTCCTGTTTTCGAGTATAAAACCAGGATGCTGGGAGGCTTCCTGGTTTTTCTGAGGAAGTTCACGACAATAATAAAGTGGAAGAAAGCGCTAAAAATCATCTGGCTTTGTGGTTACTTTCATTTTTCATCAGTCGCTGACTATTTGGCTTGTCAACCCTCTCAGTAAGTCACATGACTTCCTAGCTTTTTAAAGTGCTAGTAACATCTATTAAGAAATAACAACATATATTTAAAATGACCATATTAGTGTTTATAAAATCCACAATTACACTAGTTAAAACAAAAATATGTTAAACTCCTGTCAAGCAGCTTAATAAAACAGTGAATATATGTATAAAACTTAAAATTTATATTAGGGGAGAGGTCCTCAATGCTATCTCATTAGATTTTTCAGTTTCAAAATATACATTAGGGAACACATATCGAGTCCTGATGATTCTTATGAACAAGTTTCATTAAATAAATACAACACAGCTAACCAATGTATAAAAATTTATATTAATGACGTATACTACTTCTTCTTCTTCTTTCGGCTTTTCCCGGTTAGGGGTCACCACAGCAGATCACCTTGTCCGCTCATGATTAGCAGTGGAGTTTTACAGTGTTGTGTTGCCAGCCCAGTGCCCAACCTTCCACAGAAGGCACACACACACACTCACTCACACCTAGGGCCAATTTAGAGTGTCCAATCCACCTACAGCATGTCTTTGGGATGTGGGAGGAAACCGGAGCACCCAGAGAAAACCCACGTGGCCACAGGGAGGACATGCAGACTCCACACACATTGATGGGAAAATAGATGTAAATTTATACAACTATATGCAGATACAGACACCTATGGCACCAGTCATGTTCGGAGTCCCTAAAATTCGTAAGGACCTTCAAAATCCACCACTAAGGCCACTGTAGATGGTAGAAATTCAGCTACATATGCATGTGCAAAAGTGTGGATTCAATGTTGAAAAAATATGTACAAACTGAGGCACAAATTTGCAGGGACTTGTGGACATTTGTTGAAAAAATTAATTAACTTGACTTCAACACACAACACAGTTTTCTTACAGTGGTTGTAAGAGACCTTTAAACATCCATACCACATGACCTGGGTATTGAATGGGTGGGAACTATTTTAAGGAGCAAAGGTGCCCCAAGCACATATATTTCCTTGGTAGAAGAATTGTTAGACATTATATTGTCTAACAATTTAATTCCCTTCAGAAAGAATTTCTATCTACAAACAAGGGGAGTAGCCATGGGGTCACAATTTCACTTGTACTTAATTATGTTATTTAATTGACAGGGGCTGGACTTGTTATATTTAATGTGTAAACACTATTCTCTTGCGCAAAAGCCAAATTATGGAACTCCCTCCCACCCACAATTACCTCCATACCATCATGCACCCACTTCAAAACTTTACTAAAAGCACACCTAAAAACATGCTGGCTATGCCCTTGCAACTCCCACTCTAATATCACCCACCCCATCCAACCACTACCTTTCTTTCCACTCCACTAACTACATTAATTATAGCAAGCTCAGATGCTCATAAGCCTAGTACTTATTATACAGCAAGAACTTCTTATTGTAACATTTGTTAATGTCTGTTATGTACTTCACAGATAGATTCTATTTGTCTACTGATGTACTATGTTCTTCATCTGTAAATATGTTGTAAGTAATTGCTATGTAAATTGTTAATCGCTATGTAATCCAATGTAACTACTGTATGTTTGTTTTAACTGTGGAGCTTTATTCCCCGGGCCTCCGCTGAAAATGGACCTACGTCCAGTCGGACACTCCCGGTCAACAAATATAAATAAATAAATAAATAAATAAAATAACTTGCTTGCAGAAGAAATAGATGCAGTTTCCAGACTGGATGTTCAAATTAAAACTCACTTGGACTTTGACCATTATAGATATGATTATGCATGTATCTTTCAGAGTATAGATCAACACATTAACAAAATTAAACTAACTAAAGTCAAGAAATTAGAAAGGGATCGTGCTCAGTACCTAAACAGAACTTCCTATTCACACCCCCCTACATCACAAAAATGGAATGTCAGAGGAGGAGGTGTCAACTATGGGCTTAGTGTTAATCACACTGGTAATGAAGGGAATAGAGAACAAACTGTGTCTACACACACAGACTGTGAGCAGGCTTCTAACTATGACTATGAAAGCCCAGAACAAAATAAAACTGTTAGAAGGAGCGAGCAATTACAAAACCAACAAACACGTTCCAATTTTAATGATAACCAGTACAATAGCAATAACCAGCCTCTCAAAACGCCTCTAATCAGGGTTTTACCAGAGGGAAATACCAGCACAAATGGAAACAATGGAAGAAGCACAACAAATGGAGGTAAACAACTCAGCAGAGACTAATAACATCACTTATAAAAGTAATCCATTGGTTATTAAAAACACTGAGGGTGACTTTTATATTTACAACAATTCCACATTTGATGTTGACTGTTGAACTTGCTAACATTTTGGCTAAGGGGCTGACCTTCATTCCCTTGAGGAGAATGGACATTGCTAAATGTATTTTAGATCTGAAACTTTTTGTAAGAAAGCTAAATTTAAAGGCTCTTCTAGGAAATACTAGTTTAGAAGACCAATAGTTTAGGATAGCCAGCTTGTTTAATCCATCACTGCACAACCTTTTACATACTTTTGAATGAGTTTGTGAACTCGATTTTAGGATGTTACAGTCTACCAACAAAATGTCTGCAAGCAATTATAACTTAAGTAAGGATGAGCAAGCCTGGCTTAATGTGTTAAGGTCAACTAATGTCAGAGTCATGAAACCAGATAAGGGTGGGGGGGGTGGCATTCATGGACTCTGACGATTATGACATCAAGACTGAATCTATTTTGAATGCTGATTCTTAGCAACAAGTTTCATTAAATGAATACAACACAGCTAACCAACGTATAAAATTTTATATTAATGACTTATACATTGATAGTAAAATACACATACATTTATACAAATACATGCATATACTGACACCTATGGCACCAGTCATGTTCAAAGTCCTTAAAGTTCATAAGGACCTTCAAAATCCACCACTAAGGCCCATTGTAGATGGTAGAAATTCAGCTACATATGCTTGTGCAAAAGTGGTTGATTCAATGTTGAAAAAATATGTACAAACTGAGGCACAAATTTGCAGGGACTCCTGGACATTTCTTGAAAAAATAATGAACTTGACTTCAACACACAATACAATTTTCTTATAGTGGCTGTAAGAGACCTTTATACATCCATACCACATGACGTGGGTATCGAATGGGTGGGAAATATTTTAAGGAGCAAAGGCGCCCCAAGCACAGATATTTCCTTGGTAGAAGAATTGTTAGACATTATAATGTCTAACAATTTCATTCACTTTAAAAATAATTTCCATCTACAAACAAGGGGAGTAGCCATGGGGTCACCTTGTGGCTCCAGCTTTGCCAACTTAGTAATGGCCTGTTGGGAACACACTTACAGATTTAACATCCAGGAAATTACCAGTCAAATAGTATATTTTACACGTTACCTAGATGACATTTTTCTGTTAATAAAGGGTAACAAACAGGTAGGTGAAAAACTTGTCCATTATTTTAACACCACCACCCAATTTTTAGGATTCACCCACAGCTTTCATGAACATGAAACTTCCTTTCTAGATGTACAATTAAGTAAAACTAATGAGGAGGGGAGATATGAAGCTAAAATTTTCAGGAAATCAACTTATTCAAATACATTCTTGCACTACACAAGCACCCATCCACACCACCAAAAAAGATCAGTGGTTAAAGGGCAACTTATGCTTGCTGCTAGAATGGTGACTATTGAAATGGATTTCCACAATGAATGTGAATTTTTAAAATAAATGTTTATGAGAAGAGCCTATCCAACTTCATTGTTGGATGACTTAATAGATGAAGTCAGGTCCAAAAGGCATAATGTTTTTTATAGGCCAATTTTAAACATAATTCAGATTGAAAACATTTCTGCTCCAGATACTATACAGTCAGAGGAGTTAATACATGAGTAACAACAACTCTTGCTTCAGAATGTAACTTTAGTCTAGGTTTTGTCACCACATTTAACTTGGACTTCAGCTACATTAGAGATATAGTTTGCAAAAACTGGAACATTCTCACAGAAGACAAGGAATTAGAACTAGGACTGTGACCTTCACCTAAATATATTTTGAGAAGGGCTACCAATTTTAAAAATCTGCTCGAACAAAATATTAAATTCAACTCAATTCATGCAGGAATGTAGCAATGTGGGAATTGCCATTACTGTAGGTACATGGACGTGGGCCTCACAACAATAGTGAACAATAATAAGATAACCTGTAGAATAAAACACAACTGTAACTCTAAGATGGTGGTTTATTTAGCAAAGTGTCAGTTGTGTGAATCATTCCACATAGGTAAAACAGAAAGAAGGTTTAGGGATAGAGTCTACGAACATGTATATAGTATGAGTAGACAAAAAAAGGAAAATGGCCTGGCAAAGCATATCTTTACGAATCCTGAACACACATTCAAATTTTGAGTTATAGATCAGGTGGCACAGAATCATAGGGGAGGCCCCATCCCATTAGAACTTGAAAGACTAGAACTCATTTGGCAAATTCGATTAAATGCCTACAACCACCCAGGACTCGATATATTTTTCCTAATGTGTATTTTGAAACTGAAAAATCTAATGAGATAGCATTGGGGACCTCTCCCCTAATATACATTTTAAGTTTTGTACACATATTCACTGTTTTATTAAGCTGCTTGACAGAAGTTTAACATATTTTTGTTTTAACTAGTGTAATTGTGGATTTTAGGAACACTAATATTTTCATTTTAACTGTATGTTGTTATTTCTTAATAGATGTGACTAGCACTTTAAACATTTTTAGCTGGGAAGTCATGTGACTTACTGAGAGGGTTATTTAAACTGTTTCTTGTGAATGAAGTACTTGTATCTGATGAAGTTCAGCTATTTGGTGTGGATGAAAAGTGCTTTATAATAAATTAGTTTGTTGTTCCAGACGTGGTGCCTTATTCTTTGGGATTTTGCAGTTTGTTTTCCTGTATTTTGTTGGATTAAGTTTGTCTTTTGTGAATGATGGTAAACAATGTGCTGGATTCAACCCCTGAATTGCTTTCTGACACAGATAGAGATACAGATGCTTTAGGTAACCTTACCATCTTAGTTCAAGCTCTTTCCCAACAAGTGGAAAGACTTAGTCACAGTAAATGCTACTTCTGGTGTTGTTGGGTTGTTAAACCAAACTACTTTTCAAATTCATTATGTGAATTTGCAGAATGGACTTATCAACCAACTTAATAATCTAGGACAACAACCTGTGAATGAAAACCTGTCCCCAAAGCTTATTGGGATCCCAACGTTAAAGGAGTACAACAGGTTTCTAAACTGAATTCCTCAACTTCCCTGCCTTTTTCCTCCCTATTTACACCTTCCTACATAAACGAACAACAAAGCATCATTTACAAAATGTAAATTCCCCTGACTTTTCTCAAACAAGCCAACCTTAGCGTACAGGGATCGTTTCCCTTTCAAAAACATTCTCTCGTGTTTCAGATAAGCTTGCAGGTGTCCCCCAATTAGTCACGTCATCGCGGCCAGGCAATGTTGGTATTTTTTTTAACAGTTCCTCCCCCGAAGTGACATCACCATGGCCGGCCTCTTGTTCTGTGTCAAAAAATCAAACCCACCCATTCTGTGACGTTACATCTGCCTTGTCCATCCTCCAGACTTGGAGTCCTCAAATAGCGCTGCAGGAGGTAGGGAAGTTCTTTTCCCATTGCTGTTTCCAGTACGCAGTATTTTGCCAAAGGAACCTGTTGTGGGAAGCTCTGCTTGTATCAGCTTATTTTTGGGGACCTGCTAAATAGGTGAGTCAACTTTTTTTTTAAACGTAGTTACCTAAATCACTAAAGTTGCTTGTAAAGTAAAGTAAAGCAGATTGTAACTATTCGTGCTGTCGACATATTTAAAGCTGTCCCCAGCTGTTTCGCATCCACAGTTAGAAATATACTGGTCCTCCACAGTATTTTTTATTTCTTTTGGGGGGAGGGACCACGGGTTGAGAGGAACACACATACACATTGATTCTGATAATGGTTTTATCACTGTGTACTAATACCAGTGGCAATTATACCACATCTGGACAGTTGCGAGGCTTGTGGACAGCAGCGTCCCCCCCCCCGACCTGTTCGGAAAAAAAGTGTGCATGTGAGTGTTTCTGTTTCTGTCTGGGTGAGTGAATGCATACATGAAATCAGATTGTGTGTATGAGAGAGGGTGAATAGTGTTTGAGAGAATGAGCAGTGCATGCATGAAAGCAGATTGTGTTTGTGAATTCAGAAGAAAGTGTGTGTGTGTATGACAGAGATTGAATAGTGTTTGAGAAAATGAACGGTGCATGCATGAAAGCAGATTGCATGTGTTTGTGAATGCAGAAGAGTGTTTGTGTGTGCGAGTGTTTCTGTCTGGGTGTGTGAGTGAATACGTGCATGAAAGCAGATTGTATGTGTGTGAATGCAGACAAGACTGTGTATGTGTGTATGAGAGAGAGTGAATAGTGTTTGAGAGAACGAACAGTGCGTGCATGAAAGCAGATTGTGTTTGTGAATGCAGAAGAGTGTGTGTGTGTGTGTGTGTGTGTGTGTGTGTGTGTGTGTGTGTGTGTGTGTGTGTGTGTGTGTGTGTGTGTGTGTGTGTGTGTATGACAGAGATTGAATAGTGTTTGAGAAAACGAACAGTGCATGCATGAAAGCAGATTGCATGTGTTTGTGAATGCAGAAGAGTGTTTGTGTGTGTGAGTGTTTCTGTCTGGGTGTGTGAGTGAATGTGTGCATGAAAGCAGATTGTATGTGTGTGTGAATGCAGACGAGACTGTGTATGAGAGAGAGTGAATAGTGTTTGCGAGAACGAACAGTGCGTACATGAAAGCAGATTGTATGCTTTTGTGAATGCAGAAGAGAGTGCATGTGTGTATGAGAGAGGGTGAATAGTATACACACATATATATATATATATATATATATATATATATATATATATATATGTGTGTGTGTGTGTGTGTGTGTGTGTGTGAATATGTCTTATTTTTGTATAAAAACATATAGTTATCTAAGAAATATAAAGAAATTAGAATAAGTTAGAATGAGTTACAAGTTACTATTACAAAATGGAACAGCTTATCTGAAAAGTTATTGTGAAATGATTATCTGTGGTGTCCTTGGGCAAAAACTTGGTGAAACTACTTAAAGTGATGCATTACCAGCTTGAAAAAAAAAAGTCCCGGGCACACAGATGTAGCAGTTTTGAAATAATTGATAAAAGTTGACTATTTTGTATCCTGCTTGAGCTTTGAGGCATTAACTACCAGAATGTACCAAGCTATAAACTGTTTGGCCACATATTAGTGAGTTAAAGCAATAAGGCACAAAAGTATATCTTGAGAGTGATTCCCGCGACCTTCACTTTCCTACTGTATGACTGAGCATGTTGCTCGATGATGCCTGGGTTTAACAGTTAGACACACATACTCTTCTTTTATTTCTTTGCTTCAAAAAATGATTTGAAGTTTGAAAGGCATTTGGTTTCTGCTTTTTTGTGTAGAGAGGACTGTGAATCAGTACGCAGGCTAGATTGCTTCAGTTCTGCTAGTAGACCTAACTTCTTCAGAACAGTTAACTGCAAGAAGACAGTGTGCTACCTGCGAGAAGACAATTGTTTACATTTACCATTGTAGAAGTCTTGGTGAGATGAACAGGTTTAAATCTGGAAGAGGTTTTACAATAAGTACACAGGAAGCTGAATTGTTGGAACTGAGAAGAATAAAGATACTCACATTATGCAATGAAACGTAAAGAAAAAAATCAACTTTTTTACAGGGAGTAACAACCCCCATGTCCCGTGTCTTAATTGTAAATTCATGCACAACTAACATATGAGGATGTGTATGAATTTAAAAATTATTAAAAATGTAAATTAAATGTGCATCTTGTATAGTTTGAAATGAATGCCTCTTTATATTTGCTGTAAATGGTTATAAAAAATAGAGGCACTACAAACCAGTTACAACCATCATCAGATTAAAATCCTTAATAAAGTGCTGAAAATGCCCAGAAAGCATAAAAAATGCTGCAGGATTCTTTTATAAAGATCACTTTCATTACAATGTAAAAGTTATAAAGGGTTATATATGTGAAGTAAGCTGGCAAACTAACCAACAAAGAAGAGATTTCACTTGCAAACAGATTAGATATAAAAAGAAAAAAAGATGAGGTAAACAAGGTTGTGGCTAATAATATGGTTGAGGCCATCGGAAGTTCTGGGTGCAGTGTGCTAGTGATATGATCTGATCAGCATGTTCCTTAACTTAGCAGTGGTCATGATAGAAAAGGGATAGTTGTCCCTAGTAGCAGGCAGGCACAGATGTGTGTGTTGCACACACAACTCATGACTGAGAACTTGGTACGCTAATTTAACAATTTATAGAAATGTTGGATGATGTGAGAGAGAAGGAGATGGAAGAGCAATGCAACATAGTAAAATAATAAATATGTGGAATTAAAAGAAGAACAGAGGCACTCGGGGTAATTCTGTATGAAAGGACAATGTACCAAAATCAACAATAGCATTTCTAAATAGTCCCTTATTTTAACAGAGGAAATTGATAGGCTGATGACAATATCTTAACCTTCAAATTGAAGAAAATGAGTAAATTGTGCAGTGGAGGATCTGGGTGTAGCTGATGTTCATCGAAGCTTGTTTGGATGTTATCTGCTATAATTAAAAGCAGGTCCCTTCTCAACATCCTTGAAATGGTGTCATTTAACTTAGTGAAACAAATAATGATGATTCACATAATAGCAAACAGCAACCCCTAACTACACAGCAGGTTGAACCCACAATATGAAATGAAACATAAAGAAGGAAGTCAACAACTCATATGAGGATAATAATTTAGTCATTGTATCTGAGTTCAATCTAGTGTGCATTTGGCATACTTCATTTAGTACTCTGTAAGTCATCCACCTCTGTTTCAGTAATTTTATAGAGAACTTGCATCAAGCATGCTTGAGGCAGTTAGTATTAGATCCACTTTGCAGACAGTGGGATTAGGCCTTCCAATCTTAGATGGGCTTGGTGAAATTATCTGACTATTCTGAGTGGGCAGCCATTTTGAAATGACTTCCAAAATACATGGTTTGCAATAAACCTGATTGTATGGCCAAGCCAAAGAAAAGCAGCCACTGGACTTTGAGTAAGATGACTGCCAAGTATTCGTGTAGAGCAGTAACAAACATGTAGTAAAGAAGAATGGAAGAAAATGGATCTTTGAAATAAAGTGGAGCAGATCAAATGCACCATTACTGGAACAATGTGCCCTATACTATGTGATGTATATATAATGACTATTTGTTATACCTAGCACACACACACACACACACACACACACACACACACACACACACACACACACACACACACACACACACACTCTGACAAGGTATGATCGGTAATGTGTGATAGTATTTAGCAATTGGTCTTTGCCTTGCAAGTCTGGAAGCACTATTGAAAATCATACTGTTTGCAGAGTTGCAAGTCAAGGACAGATTGGCAACTATTATGCATTGCTGATTGCACAGCTGTAGGGCAAGGCAAACACTGACTGCCATTTAGGCAGCTGTGATGTCAATCATGGTTTCTTAAGTAATTACATACACTACTTGCAGGGACTGAGCAGCACCACTTATAAAGTGCTAATTGCGCCCCTTAACAACTTGCATGGATGGCAGCTGGTCTCTTCTCCCCACCCTAGCTTTGGTTCTGAGCTTTACTTTTCAATAAGAAACTGTAGAGATACTACACAGGTGATGTAATACTACTGCATTATCCTCTTACTGTATTACTTCCAAAGTTAGCAACAAATGTTTGATCCTAGGGTGAGCACTACCATGGCCATTGGTAGACCCCAATAAAAGTTGGTTGAATCCTAGACCTGTTTATAGAAGCTGCACATATTTTCATTTGGAGAAGTAAATGATGATTGGGAACAGTGCAGTCTTAATGCATGGGCAAATTGGGCAGTTACCCGGGGGCCTCACGAGCATAGGGGCCTCATGGTAATCTTTGTATGTTGTGACGGTGTAAATAAATAAATACTACACTATACTAAATTATAAATATTTGAAGAATTATGAAAATTATGAAAATTGTAAATATTAGGAAAATTTGACAATAGAGCACTGATCATCCCAAACGTCAATTATCCGAAAGCAGCCTTTCTAAAATGTCAGTTATCCGAACGCAGCAGCAGCCTTCCTAAAAGTTGCTTCTGCATGTGTGTCACCTATTCTTCCTACCAAATGGAATTTAATATTCCATTCCTGGCTGCCTTGCTGCTTCCACAGTTCCACTAAAACAAGTTAGTGTCATCTGGACTCGTGTGTGTGTGTGTGTGTGTGTGTGTGTGTGTGTGTGTGTGTGTGTGTGTGTGTGTGTGTGTGTGTTTTCATTTTTAGTCCTGTGAGTTGTTGTGTAGGTAGGGGCCCCAGTGTACTCTTTTGCTCTGGGGCCAATAATGCTGTTAAGATGGCCCTAATCGGGAAAGAAAAGGCTGCCTTGTGTAAGAATGGGTTTAAAGTACTGATAGTGCAGACAAGGCCTGTCATATGAAGGGAAGACTCATGAGAGAAAAGCACACAGTAAGCATTGTGGCACAAGCTGGAGGGTGGCCTTTAAAATAAAAAGGAACTTTAATATCAACAAATCATGTTAAAAATCTGACTGAAATGTTGTTTAATGCCTGTATATGTTCTAGTCCTTCTATAAAAAGAAGCAGTATATAAAATGTACATCATATTTTTTTCCCAAAACAGTAGGCAAAAAAAAAAATTTGTTCATGAAAATTTTGAACACCTGCAAAAATTATTTTAGTATCAGTAGACTCAGAAGTGTAATAAAAGCAACCATAAAACAATTACAATAGTTGCTTTAGTCAATGGAACTAAATCTTCATGGTTCAGTAACAGTGTTAAAAGGAACACTGAAACTGAATGTGAAATCATAGTTTTCTTCTTAACTATTTGTGGGGGTATAGCCTACGTGACTTTTCTCTCTCTCTGTCTCTCTCTGTCTCTCTCTCTCTCTCTCTCTGTCTCTGTCTCTCTCTGTCTCTCTCTCTCTGTCTCTGTCTCTCTCTCTCTCTCTCTCTCTCTCTCTCTGTGTCTCTCTCTCTCATTCCCAGGGATGTGTCACTGTTGTTGGCTGGGACTATGAGTTTGCTACTTTAATACAATGCATCTTGATCCTGATGGTAGTTCTTTGGCACAAGGGATTTGGACCTTGGTGGTCACATATATGTCTAGTTCCTTGTTAACCAATGGGGTGATATCAGTTTTAAAAGTTACTTTTTATGACGTCACACTGTATCTGATTCTGTCATTATGCAACCACTGGTATTTGCACAATGACTTACATTCATTGAAATGAGGATAGCAAAGCAGAATGATCCCAGAGTAGTTGGCACATACCAGGACTTGCAATATCCTTCCAGCCTTCAGATATTTAGAAATCATTCTATGTTGTGCAACTTATAAACAAAAGTATAGCATCTATGTCCAAGGAAGTCATTGTTCCACTGCATTTGGCATTCATCAGACGTATCATTGAGTACAGTGTCCACTTTGGTATGTACATAACCAGGCATCTCCAACATCTGGAATGTCCACAGAGGTTCCTCACTAAAAGAATACAGAAAGTGAGTAATATATCCTATGCAGACCACCTCAAGGCCCTATCCCTGTGTTCTGTCTTCCACAGGCTTTTGATGGGAGATCTATGCCTGGCATTGTCAGACCCCACTCTGATGGACCTCCTGCATATCTGCAAAACAAACACCACCAGAATTACACATTCTAAAGACTTAAATTTTGCCTGTGATATAAATAGGACCTGCTAAAGAGACAAGTATGTATCCCACAGACTACCCCTTCTCTGGAACAGGCACCCCATCCATGTAAGGCAGAATTGCTCCCTAACCCAATTCAAGTGTAACTTGGACAATTGGATGGAGAACAGAAATTAATTTGTGATTGGGAACCTATGTCTGTAATGGACACAGGCAGCCTGTAAATGGTTCATCTCACAGGCCCCTGCTTGAAAATGTTTCAGCTCCCAGCCCTCTGTTTACACAAAGAACCTGGAACTTGACAGAGATTTGGGATGTATGGCTAGGCATAAAAAGGCCCCTGTGGTTCTTAGCCTATTAAACACCTATGAGCACATTAACCTATGAATAGATATTATTTGCTAGTCTACAAAAACTAACCCTTAAAACTATTTAATATGATTGGGTGCTTTTCAAGTCCACATACAGTAGATATAAAAACTTTACACACCCTTGTTAAAATGCCAGGTTTTATGATAGCAAAAATTAGACCAGAATAAATCATTTCAAAATTTTCCCACCTTTAATGTGACCTATAACCTGTACAATTCAATTGAGAAACAAGCAATTCTGTTAGGGGGACAAATATACAAAATAAAACATGTACAATAAGCTGGTTGAATAAGTGTGTACACCCTTAAACTAATACTTTGTTGAAGCACCTTTTGATTTAATTACAGCATTCAGTCTTCTTGGGTAGGAGTTTATCAGCATGGGACATCTTGACTAGACAATATTTTCCCACTCTTTCTTGCAAAAGCACTCCAAAGCTGTCAGATTGCGAGGGCATCTCTTGTGCACAGCCCTCTTCAGGTCACTCCACAGATTTTCTATTGGATTTAGGTTTGGGCTCTGGCTGGGCCATTCCAAAACTTTAATTTTCTTCTGGTGAAACCATTCTTTTGTTGATTTGGATGTATGCTTGGGGTCATTGTCATGTTGAAAGGTGAAATTCCTCTTCATCTTTAGCTTTCTAGCAGATGCCTGAAGATTTTGGGCCAAAAATGACTGGCATTTGGAACTGTTCATAATTCCCTCCATTTTGACTAAAGCCTCAGTTCCAGCTGAAGAAAAGCAACTCCAAAGCATGATACTGCCACCACCATGCTTCACTGTGGGGGTGGTGTTCTTTTGGTGATGCAAAGTATTGTTTTTGCGCCAAACGTACCTTTTGGAATTGTGGCCAAAAAGTTCAACCTTGGTCTCATCAGAACATAACACATTTTCCCACATGATTTGGGAGACGTGATGTATTGTTTTGCAAATTTTAGCTGGGCCTGGATGTTTTTCTGTGCAGGAAAAGGCTTCTGTCTTGCAACCCTACCCCATAGCCCAAATATTTTGAGAATATGGGAGATTGTTGTCATACGTAATACACAACCAGTACTTGCCAGAAATTCCTGCAGCTCCTTCGGTGTTGCTGTAGGTCTCTTGGCAGACTCCTATTTTCTTTACTTTTTGATGACTGTCTTCACTGTGTTCTATAGTATATCCAATGCTGTGGAAATTTTTTGTACCCTTTTCCTGACTGAGACCTTTCAACAATGAGATCCCTTTGATGCTTTGTAAACTCATTGCGAACCACGGCTTTTGCTGTAGCAGGCAACTGAGTAAATGTCAGGAATATCCTACTAGGACAGCTGAACTTTATTTGGGGTTAATCAGAGTCTCTTTAATTGATGGCAGGTGTATACCCAAGAAGACTGAATGTTGTAATTAAATCAAAAGGTGCTTCAACAAAGTATTAGTTAAAGGGTGTGGACACATGCAGCCACCTTATTGTACATTTTTTATTCCCTAACAGATTTATTTGTTTTTCATTTGAATTGTACAGGTTAAAGGTCACATTAAAGGTGGGAAAAGTTTTGAAATGACTTATTGTGGTCTCATTTTTTTATATCACAAAAACCTGGCATTTTAACAGGGGTGTGTAAACTTTTTATTTCCACTGTATATGTATTTGGTTTTATTTCTTTGTGCAAACAGTAAAGCTGGGTGATGTGTATTGTACACATCTTTTGCACAAGTTAAAAAAGCTAAGCACAGTCAATAAGGTACTTTTCCATTATCGGGGCAACATTTTAAATGCGGTTGTTGAGCTCCGAATTTAGTCTATTTTCGTGTCTTTTAGGTTCATCTTTTAGGTGTTCATCTTAACGTGTGTATAAAATATAGAAGTCACATCTTTCTTTTTTAAATAGTATCCATTTAACACATGTTTGCAGTAACTCCTTAAAGACATGAAAATACACTGCTTTAGGAGCTCAGCAAATGCACAAGGAAATTATTGAACATTAAAATAAGATTGTCATGTACAAGGCAACACTTTCAAAATACACAAATGGAAGTAAAAACCAGGAAAACTCCAAAAGAAAGTGGAAGCGGACAAGTTCAGCAAAAGCACGGGCTGTTTATTTAAAGTAAGCGCTTTCGGCTAAGGATATTCCTCAGCCTTCTTCAGACTAAAACAGTAACTTACTCACAGCAAGACCTTATATATGAAATACATGTACTAATTAAAACAATTAAAATTAATTAACCACTTAACCAATTTCAAGCCTGGATTTTAAAGGGCTAATACCTGTTAACACAAACAGTTTTTTACATTTCTTCTAACTAAAACATACAAAATATATTTTCTAAATGAACATCATATAAGCTTCAGATCTATGAAGTATGTCAAATATATCAAATATATCAATTATTTAGTCAAAAACACTAAACTAACATATGGAACTCCTAGGAATATATAAATATAAATATATATAAATATAAATATAAAATACCCAGTATAACCAATAAATAAGTCACTTAATAATGACAACATTTGTGACTTATGAAAAGGAACCAAAAATTATTGTAATCATGAATATATCTATGTACATGAAAAAAAAAAAAAAAAAAAATATATATATATATATATATATATATATATATATATATATATATATATAGATATAGATATATATATATATATATATATATATATATATATATATATATATATATATGTGTATATATCTCTCAGTTCATGGTATAAATTTAAATATAATTATAATAACAAACTCATCTCTTCAGTGCTTTTAATTTGAGAATGCATTTTATAGAAGCATACTCATTTAAACCTGGGGGTAAGTGTGCAAATGTTCTAATTTGCCAAAAAACCTCCTGTTCTTCCAACCGTAATTGCCATGGACCACCTCTAATATGAGTTTTAACCTGATGAACTACTGTAAACAGGAAAGAGTGCTCAGGATGTTCACAAGTGTGCTTTGCAAGTGCATTAGTCAAGTCCTTTCTCCCTATGGCATACAGATGTTCATAGATTCTTTTCTTTAATGACCTCTCCGTTTTGCCAATATAAAAGGAGGGACATTTATTGCGCAAAGCAACATACACTACTCCTTTAGTTTCACAATTGTACTTATCATTGATAAAATAAGTTCTACCATTAATGTTAGTTTTATTACCAGGTAAAATATATTTGCACTGGGGGCACCTACCGCATTTAGCCATACCCATACCATTCACTTTAGTTTTAACTATGGTCTTTTCAACAAGGTTCTTTAAATTTACCCCTCGTCTATATGTGAATGTTGGATGTTGTCCCACCACTTTAACCAATGCCTGGTCCTCCAAAAGAATATTCCAATTCTTGTAAATAATGCCCCTAATTATATCAAAATCCATACAATATGTGAAAAGAAAATTAATAGGGGGCATATTACCTATATTGACCTTTTGTTTTACTTGTAATGTTCCCCCTCCCAAAAGGGGCCTAAAGTGTCCTGTTTCTCTTTTGATCTGTACTTCAAACATGATATATTTTACTAAAGAATCTGGATATCCTCTCATGGAGAACATTTCACGTAAATTTTCACATTCACTAACAAACTCCTGTTTTTCAGAAACCATTCTTGCCGCTCTGACAAATTGCCCTTTCACAACACTTCTCTTTTGGTGAAAGTGATGGCTATTAGAAAAATGGAGATAAGAGTTTGAATAAGTGGGCTTTCTGTAGATCATAGATTTAAATTTGTTGTTGATCTTATCCTTACTTAATTTAACATCTAAAAGCATTCTCTCAATGTGTCAATGGCTCAACTTTACAGTAATAATATTCTTTTGGGGTAAGTGTCCCTTATCTTCATTTCTGTATGATTCTTACTGTTATTTGCAAAACAGCCCAGTGAGATGAATAGGGGGAAAGGAGTGACAGAGGCTTGGCATGGATTTGTTGTCTGTGATAGCCAATCGGCTCATGGGTTGTGGACTGCATGCAGGACATTTACAGTAAGACACTTTACAGGGAGATAGTTAATTTTCATTTCTGGTAGGGAAAATATAAGGATATTATTTTTTAGGCTTTTCCCAGTTTGGGGTCGCCACAGCAGAACTCTGGTCTGCTACTGAATGGCAGTGGATTTTATGGTGCCAAGTTGCCAGCCTGATGCCCAACCTTCAAAGAAGGCACACTCATTCAGGCATGCACCTACTTGCATGTCTTTAAGCATCATATGACCACTGGGAGGACATGCAGATTCCACACAAAAGGCTCTCCAGCCGACAATCGAAAGGGAGAACCTCTTGCTGTGAGGCGACCACTCTAACCGCTGCACCTCCGTGGCCCTAAATATAAGGACATTATTTTATTTTTTGCATTTTATTTATTTATTTATTTATTTATTTATTTATTTATTTATTTTTAAGAGTGTCATTATATCCTAAAATATAAGGATATTATGACACTCTTAAAGAAACTAAAACCCTACGTTATCCAGATTTGCTGCATTTATTTATTTTTTTTCCATTTCTCTTTTCGTTACTTATCGGGGCAGCACTTTCAATGCGATCACTCAGCTGAAATCCAGTAGCTTAACATGTCCATTAACCAGGTGTGTGTAAAATTTACAAAGATAACTTCATTTTTTTTTACAAATTATTATTAATACAAATCATTTTTACACATATCAGGTTAACAGACATGTTAAGGTACTGGATTTCAGCTGAACGATCATGTTGAAAGTGTTGCCCCGATAACGGAAAAGTACCATCAATAATATAACTTGTCAAAATATGCCTTAAACATTGATTAGGATATTTTGGTCCCTTATCATGACCTTCAAAGAAGATAACATGGGAATGCAACCTGCATAGCATTAGAAATCATGAGTCTTGTGAAAAAAAAATAACTGGAAACATGTTCTTGTAAGCCAGTATTGCACCCTTTGATTTATAAACTTTAAATTGAATGAAATCCTTTTGTGGGCACTGTTGAAATACATATCAGTTATTCTTTGCAGAAACTGATGTGCCCTTAAGCTTTCTAATACACCAGGTTACACAATCTAAGCTTTGGTCTTTCTAGGTCAGCTATAAATTTAGACAGCTAGTTCTATATTACATTAGACACTGAGAGACTAAAGCACACTTTTTGTGGCATATTTTTATATTTCCTTGTCTAGAAATTAAGTACATGAATGTCGCTGGTTTTGAAATTCGGAGACTTTATCTTATGAAATGGTTTAAAAATCTTTATGTCTGGTATGTGAATCAGGAATATTCAGTCACATTGTGGCCCAGGTAATCTGAATCTCATTTGCTGTAATTTCTGCTTTTCATTTAGCTGCATCTCTTGTGTAATTGTGCTTTGTTTGCAAATGTCCTAAACCTGTAGGGAAGAAAGAAGCATTTATTTATATGGATGTAAATCAGCAGTATTCTGAAGGCAGAAAGAATGCTGCCTTGAATAAGTAACATTTCTTGTGTGTGCACATGAGGTCATCTAGAACCAGCTGACAAACAAACTGCAGTTTGGTGACAGATATCCTGTGCTGGCTGAAAACTACCAGTTTTCTGAATTTATATAATGCTTCAATTGAGTGTTTTGACATGGCAGTCTTAACGCACTTAATCTTTCCCTTGACCTTGTGTTATTGGAAGGTAGGCTGTAGTCAGAATTTAAGCACGTCCATCTGCCGTTGTAAAATTCAAGCTCCAGTGCACAAGCTAATCAAGAAAATATCTTTTTTTCTCTTGCTCAGTAAAAAACACACATTGCATTTCATGCTTAGTTAAAAGAAACCCAGATGCAGTGTACATTTTCATATCTTTCATTTTACAAAAGAAAGGCCATTACTCAGGATAGGAGATGCACTCCAGTACTATACTTTCTGAGACCTCACGGTTAGTGTGTGAATCAAGAATGACAAACAATAAATTTCCAAGGAACCCTTACAATTTCAGCTTATAGATGCTTATTTATTTTATTTTATTTGACATTTGTTTACCGAAGTGGTCTGACTGGGTCTACAGAACCCATCTTCAGCAGAGGCCTGGGGAGAAAAGCTCTACATACAGTGCATGTTGCACTTTAATACAGATGATATATGTAACTTTAGATTGATTAGTGAGTCTTTGTATTGCTGTTTGAGCAACTGACAAATATAATTAAGGCAACTTAAAATAAAAAGACATAGAAACATTTGATTGGATAATGTTCATTGCAGTAACAAAATAGTCCAAATGCAAAACCAAATCTGAGCTTTTGATTATTTAAGCTTACTGAACTCGTAACGAAGTGCCCACAGCTTTCAAAACTAGACTTGATGTTTAGGAGACTATAAATTCTTGCCTGGGGTATATGGAAATAATTTTCATACTGGGATAACAAATATATTTTTAATTATCAAATGGTGCTGTGATTAAATTTCTTGATTGCCCTTCGGGTGTAAACTTAGTATGAACTTATGAATGCATATTATGCTATTTTCTCTTCTGATCTGCCAAGCCATGTTGCAAGCAGAAAATATGTCTCTTGTAAAACTATAGGTAAATAGGTGAAAATTTCACAATCGTGTGTGAATTGGCAGATGAGACCCCAATAAAAAGAATGAGAAGTGAAAGCTTCAATAAAATAAGACTCAGGATTTTTTTGTACAATTTTTGTCCACACTTTGTGGATATCAGGCACCTAGTGCCTTGACTGATGGCTTCACATTACTACCCTTCCTAGGGATGAAGGCTAGATAGTGGAGTTTCATGTCAATTTTGTATGTTATGAATAAATGAATTCCTGAATGCTTCCATCAACTCCCCTCATTTTTATATATAGATACATGAAAGACATTCTATTCATTGACAAGTCAACCTGTCGAGCAGAAAAAAAGTGTGGTACATATGATTGATAGTCAGGTTATAGTATGCACAAACATTTTTTTTTCTGTATAAGATCATGCTACAGTAAGGAACAGGGAATTTGCCATCTCCCCCTATATATTTAACATGAGGTGTTGGGATGCAGGGAGCAAAAGATTTTTTTTTTTTTGCATTTTCAGTAGTTAGATGGATTGACAAATTGAGTTTGATCTCTTAACGTTTGATATATTGATTTCTTGATAAATCGTCACACAGTGATATATATATATATATATATATATATATATATATATATATATATATATGTATATATATGTATATATATATATATATATATATATATATATATATATATATATGGGTCCCCTTCACTTGGTTGAATGGCTGACATTTCAGAAAGCCGAAGACCATATGGCCGAGACCATATGATCAACCTTTGAAATGTCGGCCATGCGGAACAGGCATGTCTGTTCAGTGCGGAGTGGAAAGATTTCCATTTTCCACACTGTAGTATGATCTTGAAGTTGGTATATTTAAGTTTTGAGGGGGTGGGGGGCATAGCCCCCCACAGAGAATGCAGAGGGGCTTACCCCCCTGCTAACAATGTTTAGGTAAGTTATTGTTGTGTTTTTTTTTCCTTTTTTTCCATGATCGACATTTCAAAAGTCCATCTTCCACACTGTAGTATGATCTTGGAGTTGGTATATTTAAGTTTCGGGGGGTGTGGGGGGCATAGCCCCCCACAGGGGATGCAGAGGGGCTTGCCCCCCTGCTAACAATGTTTAGGTAAGTTATTGTTGTGTTTTTTTTCCCTTTTTTTTCCATGATCGACATTTCAAAAGTCAGTCATATGGTCTTGGCCATATGGTCTTCGGCTTTGTGAAATGTTGATCATTTAAAGTAAATGTGTATATATATATACATATATATATATATATATATAATCACTTATGTAAATGGTTGAGAGTGGATTAGGCTGACAACTGTTTAGTCAATGGCATATGGTTGACTACACAGCTGATTGACAGGTGTGCAAGACTGCACAGTTCCCGGGGTTGGGAAATTTACCCTTACCATGTGTTGTATAATTGTTGTATAATTGGGAAGAGGTAATGGGGGGGGGCTTGCTATATATGTATTTTTCAAAATGTCCCACTGCCCCCACAAGCAGTGCAATAGTAATGTGTTCTGTCAGAAGCTACTACACTAGGTAATAATGATCCTCCCAATTTGAAACATTCAACTTCATGCCAATATTTGGACTGTCAGACCTATACAGACCATCTGCATTATGCTACATTTAGCCTAGTCTGTTGTTCACTGCGAATCTAAAAGGCTTCAACGAAAATACCCATTTGCTTAGATTTTTTTTTAGTTTCAATCCTGCTATCTTTACAGCCACTCAGCAGGGCATGGTCTCTGTCCAGAGTGAATGTTCATTGAAAAGGTTATATTTTATGGAAGATGCTGCTTACTTGATTGCCAAGCATTCAGTTCAATCGTGGAACACATGGCTTCTTGGATGAGCCCTAGGGCCATTGGTCTAGTAACCTCCTATGATCTTATGATAATATGAAGAGGCTGAATCATGCTCTGAACACAGTATACTCTTTAGCTGATTAAAACCTTTCTCTGCCTCTAGGGCCAACTTCACCATAATGGGTATCTTCCCTTTGGTCAAAACAATTGGAGGGCATGCTATTGATGCAAATGTAAGTACAAATGTGTGATTGTGCCCAGTTAACCCTTCTTGGTGCCAGGAATGGACCGGTTTCCTCACACCTTCATGTTTTTATTTTATGAGGCCTAACAATCCCCTAGACAATGATATTTTTACCTCTTCCATGCCTAACTTGCACTTGGAGGCATTGACATTTATACAGGTGCTTGTACCATAGTTAAGTGCAAGTCCCAGTCCTCCAAGTGCATTATTACATTATTTATGTAAGCAGCTGCATACGTGATACATGTTAGCCATTCTGGCAGTGTAGCAGTATAAGCTCTGACTACAACCTAGGTCACCTGGCTTCAGTTAGAGGCTCAGGTGACTGATAGAGTGCAGTGAGGGATGGGAGTTATCATCCCAGGGTGGGTGGAAAGATCTCTGGGTACCTACTATGTCTATCCTTGGTAGAGGCTTGAATGGGCACACTAGTAGGTGTGCCTTCTAAACAGAAGTATAGAGTATAGTAGAGACATGGCTGAGCTGGAGGTGGTGTGATACATTGCACATCTCCATTGCATGCCCACCTTCTGGGGATACCATTAGTTCTGCAGAAGGGAGAGTGGAATAGATAGGTCCTAAGTGAACCCCCTTTTGGACAGATGCAGAGATATGCTGAGATCTGGATACCTAGTTGCATGGCCAGCCCCAGATTGAGTCCAGTGGAAAGGATAAGGAGCTGGTAGACCCAGCATGGACAGCTACTGGGGTGCTGAGCTGGTGCTATGAAGTAACTGCGGTGGTGGGGAGATAAACAATGCCTGATATGAGTTACTTAGGACGCATGTAACCCAAAAAGAAGGGCTATATATTTGAATATGCTTTCTGGTGTTGTAAAAGTGGTCTTTTTTGGCTTTGGCCATTAGAAGGTTTGCCAGTATCCCTTTGTTAAATCTAATGTGGTCAACAAACTCACCTTCCCAACTTGTCTATTAGCTCATCAACCCTAGGTATTGTGTAGCTGGCATATTTTGAAATGCTGTTCAGCTACTTAAAATCTTTACAAAGTCTGATGGTTCCATCAGGTTTTGGGACTAATAATATGAGGCTGCTCCATTTGCTTTTCGATTTCTCTGTCATCTTCATCTTAAGCAATTTTTGCACTTCCTCTTGCACAGCCTTTCTCTGTGAGTTTGTAATCTCAAAGGTTTTAAGTCAGCCTTTTGCCAGGTATAGTCTCAGTATGGTGTTGAATCATATATACTCTGCCAGGTATTTCTGAAAAAAAAATTTCTAAACAGGAACTCCTTTATTTGTTGTTTCTGACATTAGATAGTGAGTTATCTACTTGAACTGCAGGCAAAAAGGTATTTTTCTCTCCTCACCATATCTACTAATCTGTGCTGCTAAACAAATGATAGAGGTCTGTGCTCCTTCTTTCCATGGGAATAGTAGAAGAACATGGGAATAGCAGAGGATAAGTATATTTTGTCGCTGCCTGTAATGTTCTTAGAACAAGTGGCTGGTCTTTTGAAGTATTACTGGCTGTTCTTAAAGAACAATCAGGAATTAGCTAGATTATGCCAGACGCCATACATTTCATATAAAAGGGGTCATAGTCTGGCAGATGTATTAGTGCATAGTAATTTTGTTCCACCTGTTTCTCATATTTCAATGAATAGTTTTTCTAAAATGGATACTTTTTAATGTGGAAAATATTCTGTTTGTAATCGAATGTTTTCCAAAAATTACGTTTGATTGGATTAGTAGATGTACTTGTATTACTGAAGATGTAATTTACATTTTGAAATGCCCATCTAATTTATTTTATATGGGTGAAAGCCAGTGAACTTTCAAGTTAAGATTTCAAGAGCACATTAGGGACATTTAAAAAAAGAATGGTTGGAGAGCCCAATAGCTTTCAATTTTAAGTAGTATCTTCAAGGGGATTTTACTTCATTGCAAGGTTGTATTTTGGAACAAATGACAGTAAAGTTGGGGGAAAATGTCAGAAAAATATTTATATAAAGTGGCTGTGTATATTTTAAAGTATAACACTTCAGTCCCTTGGGGTTAAACACTGAGTGCAATTGGAAATATGTAATTGGTTTACTAATCGAATAATTATGTGTTGTTGTATATATATTACTTTTGTTTTATTTTTATGATTTATTACTCTTGAAGGTGTTTAAGGGCGGCCACGGTGGTGCAGTGGTTAGCATTGCCGCCTCACAGCAAGAGGTTCTCCAGTTCGATCCTCAGCTGGGGTGCCTTCTGTGCGGAGTCTGCATGTCCTCCCTGTGGTCGCGTGGGCTTCCTCCGGTTTCCTCTCACATCCCAAAGACATGCTGCAGGTGGATTGGACACTCTAAATTGGCCCTAGGTGTGCGTGTGAGTATGCCTTCTGTAGAAGGTTGGGCGCCGGGCTGGCAACTCGACACTGTAAAACTCCACTGCCATTCAATGTGTGGACAAGGTGATCCGCTGTGGCGACCCCTAACCAGGAAAAGCCAAAAGAAGAAGACTCTTGAAGGTGTTTAGCCAAGGCATTAGAGGTGATAAAACCATTCTTTTTATCCAGTGGCCTGTGATTTTGTTTATGGTTGTATTTTGCCTGGGTGAAGTTCTTCTACTTTTAGTAGTGAGAAATGACTCCTCATTTGACATTGACCTAAACTGCCTAGTAGTCCAAATGACACTAGGCATTCAAGCCAAAATGCATGTAGCACACTGCTAAATGTGTCTGTCTACCATCATCTGTCTGTTTCCTTGAATCAACACTTAAAATCTATTACCATACAAGACAGTACATATTCATTTTACTAGGGGAACTAAACCAAAGGTACCGGGCCTAACTGTAGTTTATCGCTCCGGTTGATCTTGTTTTTAACATAGATTCCTGAAAAATTTATACTGTTAAAGATCTTGCCAGGAAAACTAGTATCACTGTCCTTTGTCTGCCTGGTCCTTGGAAAGTACTTAAATAGCTGAAGGACTAGCTCCTGTGTTGAAAATGAAGGGTAAAAGATCTTCAATTTCCACAATAGGAACTGAGGTGTGAATGTCACCTTCTGAAGTCCAAGAGGTGAATTTTCTTCCTCCTGCTACTGTAGTGTTTACATGTGGATACATGTGGACAGCTCATGGGAAGCTAACCGAATGTGATGTACTGGGAAAGAAAGATTCATCCATCTGACAGTGACTGGAACTAGGGGAATCAAGCTGTCAGGTTGAGGTTGAGGTTGAGAATGTTGGTTTGAGATAGACTGTCTGGGTCCCAAGTCCGTGGTTTTCACATCAGGTAATGTGAAGAAAGAAGGGGACCACCATATTCATCGAGACCAATAAGGAGTAATGGTGAGGGAGATGCGGGTGTCAAACCTTAGGTTATCATGGATTGGGACACCTAGAAGTTTGGCTGGTGGGATCTATTTTGGTTCTGTTTGTGGAAAAGATAAATTGGAGTCAGACATGTTTTGGGTTTATTAATATTGAAGACAATTAACTTGGTTTTGTTGGGGTTCAGTATAAGTTGATGACTAGTGAGGTAGTTTCTATGTCCTGGAAAGAATTTTGTACTTTGCACATGGTGGCTAGCCTGATGCAGTAGTTCATCCACACTATGCAATCGCATTCACACTCACACCTGTGGACAATTTAGAGTGTCCAGTCCACCTACTGCATGTCTTTGGAATGTGGGAGGAAACCCACATGAACACAGGGAGGATATATCAACTCTGCACAGAAGGCACCCCAGGCAAGAATTGAACCAGGGAACCTCTTGCTATGAAGCAACAGCTCCAACCTCTGTGCCACCCAATCTTTATCATATCAGCTGTGACCTCAACTGATCCTAGTGCTTTTCCTGTCTTCATTTTCCTTAGAGCTATTCTTACTTTTTCCATGGTGGGAATGGATCCTACTCTTCTCTCATTGTAGGCTGTGTCTGGGGAAGTACAGATTTTATAGGTTCATAGGTTCATAGGTTCATACTAGGCTATCTGCCCGAGGGCATTTACAAGCCTAGCCCATAGTTTTGTGGCTTACGCCACCCCTTTAGTATGGGGAACTATACCCATTATTTTGCTGTGCCTCTGTTGAGCAGTGACACTGAGGTAATCCCTGGGGTATATCTGCGATCTCCCATCCATTGGTCAAGATTTCTCTTGAACAAGGCCAGCGAGGTGCTCTGCCTCACATATACCGGGATTTTATTCCACAGCATAGGGAGTCTTTGGGTGATGAATCTATCCCTCCAGCACGTCCTATTAATAGCCGTGTCGAGGTTTAAGTCTCCGCCCTTGTGGCTCTGACGGATCTAGATTTTTGAGGTGAAGCATATTCATCAAATCTGGGTTTGACATGGCCTTGTATGTTAGACAAAGGTCACCTCTGAGCAAGCGGTGTTTACTGAATAGAGTTGGAGTTTTTCAGTCGGGCAGCATAGGACAGATGTTTGAGACCCTTTATCCTTTTGGTGAGGAACTTTTGTGGCCTCTCCAGCTGCTGCAAGTGTCGGGTCAGATACATTCGAATGGGGCATTGTACTCAATCATTGGTCTGATGAGTGATGAGTATAGGGAGACTATGACCTCCCTTGATCTAGATGAGAATCCCTTCATGATAAGGTGGGCAATGTAGAAGGTCTTCCTAACTACTTTAGCTACATGGGTGTCGAATGACAGACTACTATCAACCTGGGTCCCCAGGTCCCTGATAACTTCTTCTGTGCTCAGTGGATTGCCACCTATTTGGTAGCTAGGGTAACCTTGTTTTTCCCGAAGGGTATGACTATGCATTTTTGGCATTTAACTTTAGGCCATGGCTCTGGCACCAGTTATCCGTTTCTGTGAGACCCTTCTGAAGGATATCTGTGTCAGATGTGTTTTCTACTATGGCCAGTTTGCAGTCATCTGCAAACTTTGTCAGCCATAACCCTCCTGTGTTTGCTTGTACTTCGAAAAGTAGATGCCAAACAAGAGTGGGCCCAGGACTGAGCCCTGTGGTACACCACTTGTGACAGGCTTTGAGTCTGACATGGCGCCAGCAACTCTGACCCTGTGGGTTCTGTCACTCAGCCAGTTTGCAACCCATCTTGTGATGTATGGGTTAACATTTAAGCTGATGAATTTTTCAATGATACCCGAGTGGGGTATTGTATCAAGGCCTTCGCCAGATCGAGGTAGGCTGTATGGACTGCCTTTCCTCATCAATGGCTTTGGTGACTGTTTCGAAAAAGTCAACCAAGTTTAGAAGGCATGATCTGCCTTTGACAAAGCCAAACTGGGATGGATCCAAAGTCTGCAAATTCCCTATGTCTTTATTTATGAGGTCCATTATGATCCTCTCCATGGCTTTGCAGATAAGGCTTGTCAAGCTAATGAGGCGGTAATTTTCAGGGTCAGTGGAGGCACCGCCTTTGTGAAGTGGGACCACAGTTGCAGTGCGCCACTCCTGGGTGCGTATCCAGAGGTAAGACTATGATTAAACAGCTGTCCTAGCTGTGGGTTTAATTCCTCGTTGAGTTCATGGAGCACACAGCCGGGGACACCATCAGGTCCCATGGATGCTGTGTTTTTTGCTTTGGAGCGAGCAGTTCTCACTTGGGCGTTGGAGATGTTTGGGCAGCTGCAATCGCTTGGTATAGATATCTCTCCTTTGGGGAGGGGGGAGAAGTTTGCACTGAACCTGTCAGCCAGTATGTTGGCAATGTCTGTAGGATCAGTAATCTTCACATCATTTTGAACTAGTTCTGAGCATATGTGGGAGTTTCCTCCCAGGTTTCTAACATAGCTAAAGAAGGCCTTATGATTGTCTTTTGAGTCTTTAGCTATTTTTCTCTCAAAATTTGCTTTGGATGATTTTATGAGAGCTCTTAGTTTTTACTTATAGTGATCAAGGGTGTCTTACCTTTTAAGGATTTTGCTCTATCTTGTAGTAGCTTCCTCCTTTTGTTGTAGAGTTTGTTTATGGCTGGGGTCCACCAGAGTGGACGCTTGCCTTTGGTACAAAGAGTCTTTGTTTTGCTTGGGATTGCCTTATCCATGCAGTCCTGCAGGTGCTGGTAGAAGGCATTTGTAAGTGATTCAGTGGCTTGAGTACTGTTTTCCGCTCGGGGCCTTAAAGGAGACCACACTCGTCTTTAGAAGTGTGAAGTCGGCTTTCGAGAAGTTCTTTACTGTGGTCTTTATTTCAGGTGGGGGTGGGATGAGGACCTCCAGCGAGATTAGTTTGTGATCTGATCTCACCAGTGAGGGGTATACTTCCAGTGTTGAACATTGTGCTCCCATGTTCGTGATGATGAGATCAAGTATGTTTTCTCCTCTTGTGGGGATGGTGACTAGTTGTTCCATGGCATTTGAGTTTATGAATTCCAGGAACTTTTGGGCTAGGGTGTTTGGGCTTGAGTAGTGTTCCCAGTCTATATTAGGGTAATTGAAGTCACCTAGTATGATGGTGTTTGGTGATACATTTATCCCTCTAGTGTTTTCAGGAAGGCCATGTGAGGTTCCTGAGTTTGTGAGGGTGGCCTGTAACATGCTACAATTTGCAGAGCAGTCTTGCCTATGGTTAATTGCACCTGGATGGTCTCCGATGCATCATGCGTTGCCACCAGTCTTGAGGTGTGGGTGTCTTTGATGAATATGGATCTCGCCCCTCCTTTCTTGGTATTGTCCGGATTTTGGGGCCGAACGCATGATAAGAGGTAAAACCTGATAGTGCTGGGGTGCTCTCAGGAGCCTTGAACCAGGTTTCTGTCACTGCACAGACATCGATGTTCTCCATACTGAGAAGGGCCTCAAGTGCGTGCATTTTGAGATTTAGACTTCTGGCATTGAGCAGCATTACCCTTAGTTTTTTCCTTTTTGTGTTCTAGGGTGGTAGGTTTAGAATTTGAGCCTTGCCTAAAAAGGCACTATGGGGTGGCAAGAGCCTTTGCCAATATCCGAATCCCAGGGTGACAGGTGCAAGCCGTCCCTTGAGCAGCGTGGCTTGTCCAGCATGTCATCCCAGGCAGACAGACATTGGATCCCCTTTGAATGACACCAGAGTTTAAGCCAATTGTTAAAGCTGATCATCTTATCTCTGTATTGTGGCATCATTCTTGGTGAAGGTAGGATACTGCTCAAGGTCAGGGTCATACCTGCCTGGGCTACATAATCAGAGAGCTCCTCAATGTCTCTTTTCATGTAGTCCAGGAGGTGCCTCAGGTCGTTTACACCAGCGTGGACAATGACTGAGTCGTATTTGTACCTGCTGTTGAGAGACCTGAGTCTGCTCGAAGTACTCCCACCTCCCTATATCCTGTGTACTGGTGAACAGGTTGTTGTTGGCATCCCTTATGAAAGGTGTCTGACTGTCTTCTTTATCTTTCTGTTTTTGCCTTGCAACCTGATATATTTTCTTTGTGCAATCTACTGAGTCACCTTCCCGAAGTTGGTAGAGCGCCTCTGACGCCTTGTTCTTTCCTATTGCAACTCCTTTTTTAGCATTCTTGTTAGCCATCCAGTATTCCCTCCTAGTCTTGTCTGTCTTTTCTTTCTCCCATTTTTCCCTGCACTCCTTTATTTTGATGACTTCATGGACTTGTAGTCTTCCTTATGTACCTTATTTCCCTACCTGGCTCAGCTACATATATGTTAGTCCTCACCAATACTGTTTTGAGGTGTTTCCAGTCCTTTTCAACTCCACTTATTTCCTCTTCTTGAGGTGCTAGAGCCCTAAGCAATTCCTAGAAATGTTGTGCTTTCTCTCCAGCCATCTTTTAGGTCTTCAGGCTGGTCTCTGTTGACCTTTGAAGTCTTCTATGACCACTGCTTTCATCTGATTGTGGCAACCAGTGTTTTTTACTGTGGGCATACTGTGTCACTGGGGATGAATTTACGGTCACTGATTCTACCCCATTGTCCTTTCCTTATTAGGAGGAAGTCTACCCGAGTTGCACATTAGCCACTCTTGTATGCAATCTTGTGAACCATGTGTTGGCTACTATCAAGCCAGTTGGCAGACAGAGGTCTATAGAGGCCTCTCTGTCTTTATTTCTACTGCCCCACCCATGTGGACCCAGGGTGTCGTATCCTATTTTGTCTGTCCTATGTGCATTCAGGTCCACCATTATCAACACCAGTTCCTGTTGTCCTGCTTTACAAAGTATGCCATTACAATGAATGTGTGTCCTCTCATGCCAACCTCTTTCTCAATTCTCCTCTTGGGCAGCCATTTGTGGTTCCCCTGAGTTTCACTGAAATTATGTTTTCACATCTGTTCCAAGTGTGTTACAAGCTTATAAATAGGGCTCTTACAACTGTATGCATAACTTTATTGTCTTCTGCAGATGTCAGTCTCCACTGCAAAATTCAGTTTGTTTGAAGTTTGCTACATTAACTAAAACATTGGACTATTTATATAAAAAATTAGTTACATAATTTCAATTTGTGGTAAGGGAAGCTTGAGTCAATTGGTGTACATGTTACATATTGCTACAGTCATCCTTGGCTTTTGATCTTGGACATACTGGATTAAACAATGGGTGCCAGCAGAGGTGAAAATGGTCATCTGCAGCTTGATGAGGTGCTAAGTGCATTGGTTTCTGGCTTGGTACTGACTTTCATTTAATTTAATAGCTTAGCATTTAAATGTCTCATTCATGTCTTATGCATTTCAATGTATGTATTTATCTGAATGTGTTAATCAGTGTAATCTATTCATGCATTCATTATAAAGTAGTAAATTCAGATATTGTCTAGGTGCATCATGTGGACAGACAAGGCCTGGCTTAATTGTTTGTGGGTGGGTATGCTGTTTTATGAAACAATCTGTGTGTTGCTTTCTACAGGATTCTGCTTAGTTGTGGAACTCACAGGTCGGACAAGGGGTTAGTGCAGCATTGTTTTAATTAAATTAATACTGTTTTTTAAGATTTTTACTTTTTGTGGTTGTTGACAGTAGGATTATAAATGACTGTCAGTTTGCTATAGGTGACTTAAAATTCTGAGTTAGAATTACAGATAATGGCAATATTCTGCTGGTTAAGCTGTTCAGTAGAGTCTGTTTCAAGCCAACAGGAGAAGCAGTCGTTGATGCAGAATGTTTGGTCTTGGAGAGTGCATTTAGGACCTGCTCCCTAGTGATAGTTGGGGGGGATATTTTCTGTAGGGCAACTTGGGACAGGAGTGGTAAAACTGGAGATTATTTTTTTTGGCCAGCAGATTTGCTATGTATTCTGGCTCCATTATCAGTCAGTTCTGCACACTGCTGTGCACAACATTTGAGGTTTTGGACATAGCTAAAGTAAGCATTATGGTTGTCCTGTGCCTGAGAGCCTGTCTTTACCTCCGGTTTGACTTTAATAGAATTAATTTGCCCTCTTTATTGTTTGTTTAGATTGATGAGTGTTTTTTATCATGTTGGGCATACCACCTCGTAATCTTAGCTATGAATTTTTTTTCATCTGTTTTGCAACCTGTTAATGTGTCATTTCCTATGGGTTTTTTAGAGCTGGTTCTGGACTTATTACTGGTAGGCACATCTGTCTCTAGGTATGTATTTATTGACATGATTGTACAGGATTTCTGTGAAAAGTTCTGCATAGGCAACTATGTTTTCAGGATTTAGAGGGGCTTGACATTTTGACCAGTTATCACTTAGTAGTAGGACTTTTGCCTTAGAGTAGTTCATAAATGTTAAGGGGTTAGCTGAGGGTCACAGAATTGTTTTTTATTGTGAAGGAGACTGCTTTGTGGTCTGACCTTACCAGCGATGATGCTACAGTAGTGAGTTAGTGTTCTCCCATGCTTTTGAGTACCAAGTTGCATATGTTTACAGCTCTGCTGTGTGTATGGTCTATCTGGTCCAAGGTATTTGTGTTTACAAAGTCCAGGAATCCCTGGGCCTGTAAGTTTGAGATCATGTAAGTATCCCTGTTTATAGTGGTGCAGTTGAAGTTGCTCAAGAATACGGTATTGGATTGAATGGTGAAGGGCTCCAGTAAGTCCAAGTATGAGTTATGTATTTCTTGGTTCATTGAGGGTGACCTATGGCTTGTAAGGATATGATATTTGACGTGTGTGTGTGTGTGTGTGTGTGTGTGTGTGTGTGTGCGTGCGTGTGTGTGTGTGTGTGTGTGTGTGTGTATATATATATATATATATATATATATATATATATATATATATGTTGTATCTTTCGGCTTTTCCTGGTTAGGGGCCGCCACAGCGGAATGCTCTGATGCACAACCTTCAACGAAGGTACGCCCATTCATGCATGTCTCCACACAGAAGACGCTTTCGCTGAGAATCAAACAGGACAACGTCATACTGTGAGGCGACAACGCTACCGCAGCACCACCACTGCAGTATATATATATATATATATATATATATATATATATATATATATATATATATATATAATAAATGTTAACCGGGAAAGTCCAACTTTTAATACAGCCTAATAATACTGACCATATCCGTATTTAGAACTGTAAGCATGCTAATTTGTGGACACTAGCACAAAAGTATTTGGTTTTATATTTAAATCCCAGTATCAAGAATTCGGGTCAAACAGCTAACAAAATCTACTCCCACTTTAGCTACGTCATTCCCATTCCCACCCACAGTCTATTTTTTTCTTGTATTTTTTTTAATTCCGGTCTTTGTGCTCCTAGTGTAAACTGATATTGTTATACTATTTGACTGAATTACTCAGGTCTTCTCCTTACTGATACTGAGTCTGTGTTACAGAACAGCTGCACAATGCAATGAATGCCTGCTCAACAGGTTATGTGCAGTAATTATCACCTGTATCTCAGCATGCATACCTTTGCAGTAATGAAAGGAAGGTCATTATCAGATTAGCAATACGTGTAGTTACAATATAGCAGCTGCTCATTATCACTTTTCTGGGAAAAGTCGCAGCTGCTGTCGCTGTTATTCACTTACTTAGATCAATGCACAAGCCAGGTTGTGTTTTTTCTCTGCTTGCAGTCATTGCAAGCCACCCCCCCCCCCCATTCTTCATCAACTGCCTACCCTGCTACACCGGCATACATTGTCTGTAGTTCCTTTAGAGGGTATTTACATGTGCCCTTTCTGTGCATACATTGGCTGTAGTGCATTTAGAGTGGGTTTACATGTGCCCTTTCTGTGCCCCCTTGTCAGTTACCAGCCAAGCCCTTATGCACCAAGGCCAGGAAGGTTCCTCTTCAGAGATTTGTGCCAACTGCTCTTGTGTTGGTGGGTACATCAGGGGGGGTATACCCAGCCATGTATCATTTGTTAATAAGAGAGTAGGGTCTCATGTGATCCCTGGATATTTTTTGCTCTGTTACTACAGGCAGCATATTGTCTGATGTGTCAGTTATTGTCAGGTGCAGAGATTTAGCAAGCTATTATGGGGTGCCAAAGAACATTACATTTTATTTTCTCAGAATAATAATCAGCATATTATCATGTGTGCATTGGCACATCCTTGCAAAATTTATTCTGAGTTTTTGCATAGAGTGTTAGTGTTTTCACTTGATTTTAACAGCAGAGCCAATGAAGTAATCCCAGGGGTGTATTTTCTGTTAGCCATCCACTCGTCAAGGTTGCTATTGAAGAGTGTTAGTGAGAGGCTCAGCCTTATGTAGTTAGAAGTTTTGTTCCAAAGCATGGGGAGTCTGTGACAGTATTCTATCCCTCCAGCATGTTCTATTTATTGTTGCGGCGGGGTTTAGCTCACTAGAGCACGTGGTTCGCAGTGACTTGGACTTGGGAGCATGTCCATCAATTCTGAGTAGGACATGGCTTTAAGTCGGGCAGATATCACCTCTGAGTAAGTGATATGGCACAGAGTACAGCTGGAGTTTTTTCCATTGGGCAGCAAAGGGCATATGTTTCAAGGTAGGCTGTGTGAACCTCCTTTCCCTCATCTATGGCCTTGGTGACTGTCTCGAAGAAGTCAAAAAGGTTTAGTAGGCATCAGCTGGGTCGAGTCAACTAGTCCGGAGGTTCACAATGTCTCTGTTAATGAGTTCCATGATGATGCACTCCATAGCCTTGCAGACCAGGCTAGTCAGGCTTATGGGGCGTTATTTACCAGGGTCAGTTGTGGCAACTCCTTTGTGGAGTGGAATAACAGTTGCCGTGTGCCATTGTATGGGCACATGGCCTATGGATAGGCTGAGGTTTAACAGCGTGTGTAGCTTGGGGGGTTAGTTGTTGGCATCCATTCCCTATTGCAATACTAATAGATTATCATGTTATTGTAACTTGGGCAATTTATTTTTCTCTGGCAGCAGGTATTTAATTTGTAGAGTAATTACTTGAATATAAACTTTTTTGCTAGCAACAACCTTTTAATTAGTTAGTCAGATGTCTTTAATGTAGAATTATTCAGATGACTTGTACTTAAACAGACAATGCATTTTGACTGATATTGGTGGGTTGTGCTGCCTGAAGTTTTCAGCGGCCTTTTCTTGTTTAAATGTTGAACTGGGTGGTTTTGGCACTGATTCATCTTTTATGTTTGCTTACTGGCTATACATTTAAACAAATGCTCTAACAGGTGTTGTATTAAAATAGGGGTTTCAATGTCAATGGGCCAGATTCAGGAAGCCTCCTTGTAAGGGTTATAACTCTTACACGGAGGCTGCAGTTAAACGGTGTGATGTCAGCATGTTATGTTTGCTACTGCGTGCGCTCGTGTCCGCGGGTGTGCTACTAGCGCAACTGCAGTTAGCAATCAGTGGAAAAGGATATGAGAACTAAATATGCAAAGTAAGCCAAGAAGAAATAGTTTAGTGGTAGAGTTGCCGGCTTAAGAGAAGGCAGGCAGGGTTCGAGCCCACACAGCAACCTTTTTTTTTTTTTGTAAATAAACACTAAAAAAGCCCCTGACAGTATTGTCCAAATGTAAAAGTATACCCTTTTGTAAAATGGAATGAAATGGAGCATATATATTGAAGTAACACAATAATAAAAATAATTAGAAATGTACTGATAGCTAAGCTGCTGTGAGACAGAGTGCCCGTAGCTGTGTAGTGTTTAAAAAGCTGCAAACTGTATGCCCGTTGCTAAGCACCGGTTTAACAGGCTGAAACTGTTTGCAACTAGCTGTGCTTAGCTTAACATGTGTGTCACTAGCCAATTAAGATGTATCCCAGCGCACACCGTTTGCGCGCCGCTCCCACAAGCTAACTGGCAGTGCGCATGCGTTAGCTCCGCGCAAACGAGCGCAGACCTGCTTTTAAGTGCTTAAAAGTGCTTATGGCATGTTTGATTGACAGGTCCTCAACTCATTTCTGTCAGGGAAATTAAAAATCAGTGGTTAGATTCGAACCCAGGATATCATGCACTAGAGTCAAGGTACTAAACCACTAAGCCATGACAGCAATACCTAGAAATGCAGAAATAGCATATATATGGGATAAAATCCAGAATGGAGCATGATAAAGCATTTTCAGTGAAGTAGATACAATTCCAAAATGGCCAATCAGAGAAATGTGTGGGAAAAGCGGCATATATAAGCCCCATAGGCGGGAATACACAGCAGAACCGATTGTAGAACAGACCTGCAGTCAGAATGAATGGAGTAGGTGAGGGACGTTGCTTTCGAGCACAGCGTTGGGGCATTGAGGAGTCCAGATACATGGTCTGGCTCCTTGTCCATCATCACAAGGCCCAACTTATGCAGGGCCAGGTCTCATGGGGAGCGTACAGGGCGGAGGCATGGGACCAGTTGGCTCGTGATCTGACCTGTGCTACTGGCATTCCACGCACTGGTGAGCAGGTCCGTCACCACCATGCGGACCTGAAGCGACGTAAGCAAGACCAGTTGACCGAATGGATCCAGGAGGCCCGGGATATGCCCAACGCCCCACTACTGAGTAAGTTACATTTTACTTATGTATGTAAGGATTTCAACTGGCTGATACCATGGAGATGTGTAGTCCAATATTACTTCTTTCGTATTACAGCTGCAGGTGTCCACTCTGCGAACCGCGAGATGCATGCCCGTAGGCTGGCGCGGCTGCCCACCATGCAGGTTAGTAACCCCACCCAGTACTTGTAAATAAATATTATACTGTAGCATGTATCAGAACACTGCAGTGTATTGATTAAAAGTAATATAATGTGCAAGCAAGAATTGAAAGTCTGCAGGTATGGCTGCAACAAGTTCATCAGTATGCAAGTGTAACTGGAAATATAATTGATAGAAATAAATAGTGCTGTAATACAGATGTCCCACCATTAATTAAATATAGTGTAACCTGCAGTAGTCTCAAGAGTACAGCTTCAGAATCTGAGGTAGTCACATGTGAGATATATCCCCTGTTGAAATGCTGAATCATGACAGAAGTGAGGCTGTTGGAAAGTGCTTGAATCACCACCAGTCTAATATGTGAACAAAGCCTAGAAGTACCAACCTGAACTGTGAAGTTGCAGGATGTGTGAGAGTGACAGAAAGGGTCATGTATGAATAAATAAAGTAGTAATACCCCCTGAATATATTAGCCCCAGTGTGTTTCTACGGAACTAAATGCATGTGGGAAGTACAAATTAACATCCCAAACTGATTTCAGTGTGTCAGAATCTGGAATGTCTAGGCCAAAATCTGTATATGGTGATAACAGTAAACAATTTGCAGATATAATGAATGATTATCTGACAGACTAAAAAGTATACACAAAAACTGGAGAAAACCACTTTATAAAAGATAAAAATAACAAAACACAGCAAAGCTTTCAGGCATAAAACCCTTCTTCAGTGCATTACAGTTCAAGAGTTAAAAACATACTAAATATATAGTGGGTCAACATCACATGACTAGCAGCCAAATAGTCATATGACACATATACATTTAAAAAACCATTGGATACACTTCATTTCAATTTAGTCTGTTGCATATATTTAAGAACAGGTTTTAAAGTGATAACATCATTAAGTCCTGGCCATTTATCTGCCTTTAATCTAATCATCCACTCATACTCCTTCTGCTCCAGTTTATTATTTATATCACATCCTCTTTATATAATCCAACTCCTTATATAAGCATATAATGGAAAATGGAGCAAAACATAGATTTCTCTTTCGAGTTATACATATGGTTGCAACAACACCAAGAGGAGGTGATATAAATAATAAACTGGAGCAGAAGGAGTATGAGTGGATGATTAGATTAAAC